>NC_142025.1:2929000-3004000 GCF_049901735.1 Notechis scutatus | reverse complement strand
ACTCGTGGTCCCCTATTTCTAGCCTGGTGCCTTCACCACTATACCAAACTGATTCTCCTACTGCATTGCAAGTTCCACCCCTTTTATTCACACATTTGTAATGTTGGTTGCATACAAAAGGGGTGGAACTTGCATCGCAATAATGAATATTCTGAGTAATGAAATCCTTTTTTTAAAAAAATCTGCTTAATGCTGCAATGCCCCAGAATCCTTCTGAGCACCTAGTGGCTGGAATTGAACCCACAAATCAAGGTGATGTGAGTCAAAACCAAAATCAAGCGAAACAATTTTCAACCCACTATGTCAGGCTCATCCACTGCCTGAACAACTCTGAGAACAAAGACCAGCATGCAAGAAGTGATTGTGTGAATGGGATCTACCCCAGACTCTGAAGGTGTGGGGGGTGGGGGAGAATTGAAATATCTGTTACCTTTCACTTTTAAATGGAATTTGGCAACAGGGGCTCCAGGCGCCACATGAATATCGTGAAGTTCATCCATGATTTGAGGCAACTGTTCCTCTTCTGTTGTTGACTCCACTCCTTCTTGTTCCCGGCTGGTTCAAGAGATGGTGGGAAAGAGAGGGAGGGCAACACAAACGATTGACATGCAAAGCCCACTCCCAAATATAATTAGAAGTTAGAATGATAGGTTTAGAAGGGACCTTGGAGGTCTTCTAATCCAATCCCTTGCTCAAACAGGAGGCATGCAGGAAAGGGATGTGTGCTCCCTCTTCTGACTCGGAAGTCCCAGAATAATATTTGACAATAGATTTTCACCCAGAGTCATTGTGATATGAGATGGGTGGCAAATACATTTAATAAATAAATAATATTGCTTTTACCTGGACAGATAACCCTTAGCGCTGTAGTACGACGAGGTCTCCGTTGCATCTCCGGCTGTATCATAATCTGTGCTGGTTACTAATGAATGGTAAAAAGAAGATTTCAGGGGCAATGTTTCTCAATTTCAGTCACTTTAATGTCAGTGGACTTCAACTCTCAGAAGTCCATGGTGAGGTTGAGAAACATTGCATTAGAGCGATACTTCTCAAAAACAGCATAAGAGAAAGTGGACAATTGTGCAAGAATCAAGGAAGTTCTGATCAGTGATTTTTACGGGAGGGAGGGGGGAAAAGAGAAAGAAAGAAAGAAAGAAAGAAAGAAAAGAAAGAAAGAAAGAAAGAAAGAAAGAAAGAAAGAAAGAAAGAGAGAGAGAGAGAGAGAGAGAGAGAGAGAGGGAGGGAGGGAGGGAGGGAGGGAGGGAGGAGGGAGGGAGGGAGGGAGGGAAGAAGGAAGATTAAAGGAAGAATTATGCTCAGTTATGCTCAGCTTTTGAACAACAGTTTCCCGCATCCCAGCTTTAAACTCACGGTCCACTCGTAGCTCGGCTTTTGTTGAAGACACCCCCATGCTGTTTTCAGCCACGCAGCGGTAGACCCCCATGTCAAGAGGGACCACCGCTGTGATGATCAGTTGATTACATCCTTCCTGGTCCTCATTGATCATGTAATGGTCATCTTCTTCAAGAACATGGCCATCTTTAAACCACCGGACAGTCGGCATTGGCTTGCCAATCACCACGCAATCAAAACTGACCGGGTAACCATCCTGCACCTCTTGATTTTGAAGTTCAGTGATGAAGACTGGAGCTAGAATGAACAAAGAACAATAAGAGCAAATCTATATGTCTTTTTCCTCCTCCTCCTCTCTGCAAACCTCATTCCCTTCTCGTATTGATGATGTCACTTAGTTGGGTCATGAAATGTCTATAATAAAACAACCAAGCTCAGAGAGAACCAAGTTAATCTTCCTCCTCCTCATTTTCCCCCTTCTTGTCTTTCTACTGCTTCTTCACCTTCTGCTTTAACTTTTAGTCCAGCCCTTAAGAAGGAGTCCCTTATACAGCTTCTGTCCTGTCTCTTCTGTGGTAGAGTAATAAAGCACCTACAACTTCTGAAGACAAGCCATTGTGCTGATGGATTCCTCTCATTGCTAGGAAATTTCTCCATAATTTAGGTTGGTTCTCTCCTTAATAAGTTTCCCCCCATTACTCCTAATGTCCTGCCTTCATCTGCTTTGGAAAATAGGTTGATCCCCTTTTCTCTGTGACATTCCCTCAAGTATTGGAAGATTGCTATCATTCTTCGTCCTTCTCTTCATTAGACTTAACATACCTAGTTCCCTCATATTAGCCTCCAGAACTCCTATCTTTGTTGTTCTTCTCTGCACTCTTTCTATAGTCTCATCACCTTTTTTGTCCTGTGATGACCAGAATTGGACAAAGTATTCCAAATACGGTCTCATCAGTGCAGTATAAAGCAGGACTAACACTTCACCTTAAATTGATTTATTGCTGCACGTGCCTATGCACAGGAATCTTCTCAACTAACCGTTAGTACCTGCTAGGAGTTAGATAAGGGTCAATAGAATTAAAGGGAAATTGGACTTCGTTCACTTGTGACTATGTAGGGATTCTAGACTGATGCCTCTTTTGAAACAGCCCCCAGGTTATGACACTCCTCCTCCTATAAAACCTTGCGTACTTACCAGTATCAGAGGTCAGCAAAGTAGGTGGTGGCCGTTGAACCAAAGTCCGCAACTGTCCAGCAGGAGGTGAAGTGGCTTTCCCAATACGCAACTCTATCTTTTTAGGACCCTGGTCCAAAATGTCAATCTCAACAGGAATACCCATAGCGGCAAACATCTCCTGAAATCGACCCGCAGCTGTTTTGGCCTCCGTGTGAACTTCAAACTTGATGTAGATGTAGCGTTCGTCTTCCCGATAGGTCTGACGATCCACTGCCTCAATTTCTCCCTCGTCCGCACTGACAAACAGTTCCTCGTCGACATCGGAGATCTCAGTGGAGATTTTGGACTTGAACAGCTTGTGGAGCCTCCGACCGGCTTTACGGAAAGCATCGTCCAATTCGCTGCCAGATGAGCTCTCTGATTCGCTGTCGGGAAGCTTGTTGGCAGTTTTCGGTTTTCGAGAAGGTGCTTGAGGTTGGATGGTCACCTTGGCACTGTGGGAGACCTTGCCAAATTTATTGGAGGCTTCACAAGTGTACTTCCCCTTGTCATTCATTTCCACACCAGCGATAATCAAGGAACAGGTCCCATCATTGTAATTGTCTATATGATAATGCCGCCCATCCTTAATTTCATTACCATCTTTCAGCCAACTGACCGTCATGTCTGTCTTGCTGTGGGCCACACAATCCAGATGGAGAGTGTCTCCTATCTTGCCAACAAAGTCCTTGAAGGTGTCCGCAAAGACTGGACGTTCCTGCTGTTTGATTTCCTTTCTCACTTTGTAACCTTTGAAGGCTGCTTGGATTTTGACGGCAGCTTGAGACATGGAAGGGTCCTCCAAGTCCCCTTCAGTGATCTCCATTTCAGTTGACTCTGCAGGAGGAGATGGTTCCTCACCAACCTTCTGCTGATCTTGAGGGATTTTCTCTATGACTTTGTGACTGATGCTCATTGTAGATGACCCAGCCTTCTTGAGGTAGGTGATTAAGGAAGGTGTCCCAGCTCTAGATTCGTCATCTGAACTTGTGATGGAAAAATCTGCTTCTCCAGCTTTTGCGGACTCATCGCAAGTAGAGTATTCCTCGGAGTAGTATGCGGTTATCTCCAGTTCCTCCTTCTTCCTCTTCTGAAGTTTGTCGTCTTCTTCGGGCAGTTCACTGATTGAGTCCAAGGTCGGCTCGCGACTCATCCTCCGCTTCTTGGCCAGAGCTTCCCACAGAAGGTGGAGGTCCCCTTCCTGAGCAGCTTCGGGTGGCAAGCTAGGTTGAACCTCTTCATCTGCTACCTTTGTTGGCTCTTTAGAGATTGGTGCTTCCTCAACAACTTCTTTCAACATTGACACAGAAGAAACTGAGAAATGAAATGGTGAGATTACTATTAGGAAGTCAGGATATGGCAACTGCTAGACATCAAAAAGAGGATTACCTATAAAATAATCTATATTTTGCAAATCCCCATTCAACAGATTTTAGAATCAATTAATCAATAATCAATCAATCAGTCTAGATTAATATAGTGCAGATAGTCCTTGATTTACGACCACAACTGAGCCAAATTTCCATTGTTAAGCAAGGCAGTTAAGTGTGTCACACCTCATTTTGCAACACGTTTTGCAATGCTTCTTCTCTCATAATCACTGAAGCTGTTAAGTGAATCACATGTTTATTAAGTGAATCTGGCTTCGCCCATTGACTTTGCTTGTCAGAAGATGGCTGGGAAGGTCGTAAAAGGAGATCAGGATGCTGAGACTTGTAAAACATACCGGTTTTCAAGTGCCTGAATGTTGATCACATAAACATGGGGATGCTGTGACTGTTGTAAGTGTGAGAATCAATCATAAGTCACTTTTTTCTGTAAAGGTCGTCATTCACTTACAACCATTCATGTAATGACCATTTGAAGTTACAACAGCAATGAAAAAAAGTGACTTGCAACTGGTCCTCGCACTTACAACCATGGCAGCTCTCCCATAATTAGGAACTCAATATTCTGGCTCTGAGCAACCAGTGTGTATTTAGGACTGTTGCAGCCTCCTGGGGTTACGTGATCCCCATTTGTGACCTTCCCAGCCAGCTTTGGACAAGCAAAGCCGATGGGGATACCAGTTTCACTTAATGAATTGCAATTCACTTAACAACAGCAGTGATTTGCATAACAACCCTGCCAAAAAGATCCTAAAATTGGATGAGACTCACTTAATAAACTCCTTGCTTAGCAACGGAAGTTCTAATCCTAGTTGTTGTTTGTCTCTGCTGGGTAATGACCCCAATACAATTATATAACATGTTTTTGAGAATTACATGTAGGAATTGTAACTTACCATCAATCAAAAGATTGGCAGAAGTTTTTATTTCAGGCGAGGTGATACAGGTGTAGGATCCTTGATCTTCAAATTTAAAATCGTGTATGATGAGTGTCTGTTTTTTGCCTTCGGAGATGATTTCATATCGTCCACCAGGCTGGATCGGTTCTTTCCCTTTGACCCAAATCACCTCTTGGGTCTCACTGGAAAATTCACACTGCAACTTGGCCTTCTCTCCTTGCGTAGCAGACTGGTCAACCAAAGGCTGAGTGACTTCAACAGGTTCTAAAGTTCAACACATGAAAGCCAGTTTACAGTCCTCAACCTGTAACTATTTGTTTAGTGACCATTCAAAGTTACAACAGCACTGAAAAAAGTGTCGTATGGCTGTTTTTTTACACTTATGACCACTGCAATATCCTTACAGTTATGTGATCAAAATTCAGACGGTTGGCAACTGGTTCATATCTCATACAAGGAAAGTGTAAGAAGGTTTTACACACACACACACACACACACATTTACAATAGTAAAATTAATGCAAACTAAAAGAAAAAAGTATAAAAAGAAAGAGAGAAATGCAAAGGACAAGATACAAATAATAGAAACTAGAAAACATAGAAAGTAAAAGTATAGTGGAGATTGAAAATGTATTTTAACCATCACAATACTTAAACAAGAAACTCTTTACTCTCTCTTGGTTTACAACCAATGATTTCTTCATTCCATATCCCATTTTTTAATCTATAGACAAATCCATGAAGCAATATTTTTTGAGTTTTCAGTCAGCAGAAAATCCATTAAGGGTTACCAGAAATAACAACAGATTTTATTTTAACTTTGGTGAAATAAATCAATTCTATATGCTTTCCTTTTACTTTTGAAAGACTTAATCTTTAGTCCATTCAAGTATTGTTGTAGAATCTGATTTTTAAAAATTTTTTAAATTTTCCTTCTATTTGAGCAGTGGGCTTGGACTAGAACAGTGGTCGCCAACCAGTGGGCCAGGGATCACTGGTGGTATGTGAGAAAATTTTGGTGGTCCGCAGAGAAATGTCATCCCCAAAGCACTCAAAGCAATTAATCCAGGCTGCATTGCCCACATGGCCCAAGGGAACACAAGGCTTGCGTCACTTGCATTGTGAACAACACAAGATAGTGAGGGGAGGGGGAAAGGACGGGAGGGGAACTTGCCCCACTTGCCCCATGCGCCTGGCCTGGCCACCGAGCTGCTTCTTTCCACTTCTTTCTTATTATGAGTTTGGTGGTCCCTGAGGTCAGGTGTGGGATTCTACCGGTTCTATAGAACCCCTTGTTAACTTTCTAAGCAGTTCGAGAACCGGTAGTTAGAAGAAATCTACTTTTGTTTTTTTTCCCCCTTATTATGTTCTTGGCAGTATGCCTAGACTTACTTTCTCAGAAGGAGTTTTTTTTTTCTTGATACTTTCTTAAAGGGGAAGGGTTGTTTTAAGCTTTTTATACTGATGTTGGGAGGAAATACTCCCGGCATGCAATGATCAGCACTTTGAAGAAATAATTGAATAACGAAGCAAAGCTGCAGAAAGAAGCTTTTTAATGACAAGGAACCAAGATTAGTGACATTCAGCAAGGCTTCTTGGCTAGCTAGAAAGATTGACATTCAAACATGAGTTTATATACCCTTTCTGGTTTTTGGTGAAGTTTAATTCTGTCCTTGGTGACGTTTAATCCTGTGTTTATTGATGGGATAATATTCCCTATTCAGCTTTGTTTGAAAAGAAACTGGGTTGAGAAATCTGACTAGTTCCTTTGTCTATTTGTTCTGATAATTGGTTTAACAAGCAACAGCTACTGTTGTGATTTAATTATTTGTATTGTGTTTGAATTTTTTCCTGCCTCATGATTTCTTTTTCTATCTGGGGAGGGGGTCTTCCTTCACTGCTTTAGTGGTATCTGGCACTATCCTTTTGGAGTATACTTCCAAGAGGCAGGATGCAAGCTTGGTACTGATTTTTTTACTGTCTTTCTGGGGAGCATGTGACCTTTCCTTAAATCTGGACGATTTCCTTAAGATATCTTGTGAGGTGAGTGAGACCAGCTGGTATCTTTAAATGGTGCAAATGGATCTAAGGATTGCTTTTCCAGGGTGTGCTCTTTCTGGAGAGCTTAAATGACCTCTCTGCTAAAGGGTTTCACTTTATGAACAAGGGTTGGCTGCTGATAGTTATCACTGCATTTTAACTATTTTAATTCCTCAAGGTGCGCTGGCACCCTGCCTGACTTGTAACTCCGGCTTGCAGGTATTTTAAATCTAATGATTGGTATTTAGGGCAGTTTTTTGCAAGGAAAGAAGCTTTTTGTATTTTTGTACAGGTAATCCTTGATTTACAATAGTTCATTTAGTGACCATTCAAAGTAACAACGGCACTGAAAAAAGTGACTTATGGCCATTTTACACACTTATGACGGTTGCAGTATCTCCACTGTCATGAGAGGCCAGGTGAGGAGAAGCGCCCCTTGACATGAGTGACGTCAAGTTGGCCATGCCCACCCAGTCACATGACCACCAAGCCACACCCACCAACTAAACCACGCCCACAGAACTGTTTGTTAAAAAATTTGAATCCCACCCCTGCCTGAGGTCCAAAAGATTGGCGACCCCTGGACTAGAAGACCTTCAAGGACCTTTCCAGCTCTGTTCTTCTGTTCTTCTTCTTTGTCCTTTCTCACAAGATTATTCAAACCTTTAACAAGCTTCTTTTATCCAATATAAAAGATTATCCAAGTCACTCTCTTGGTGAATTATTTGTACAGTATTTCCCCTTTGATTTTTAAAACATCAACTGGTTTAAGACATCAAGTGTGGCATCCTTTCCATGTCATTCTCATAACTGTCATTATCACCTGTCATTTTTGTCTTATCAAAAAATATTCTTCTTCTGCCACTGTTTCTGAAACATTTTGGACACTGTTTATTCATAGAAGCAAACCTCACTACTGACATTGTTGTTACTAACTTATAATTTCATATTTCAAAAGTGCCCTTCAATATTTTCAATGTTAAATTTTGTTTGCATAATTTTATATGTTCCAGTTAATTAGTTGTAAAGATGAGCAGTTTAGAAATGTGATAGATAGATAAAATTAATTAATTAAATAAATAAATAAATAATAAAGGGTATTAGCTCCCCTGATGTCCAATATTTAAAATTATTTTTCTTCATTTTGTCTTGCAATAGTCCAAACAAATCTACTGTATTTCCCTTTGGAAGGATTCTTTATAATTAATTCCAAAAACTTATTCTAAATGTGTTTGGTTTCTTAATCTTTTTATAACTTTCTAAGAAAAAAAAGTGTCACTTAGCTGTTTGCTGTTTATTTAATATTTTTTTTAAAAAAATCTTAAGTTTAGGATTAACATGATTTTTCATTAAGGATTGAACGAGACCTCAGCCCGCATTTTCAGACTTGCCAATTGAAACGTCCCTAAAGTTCTTAACAAGCAATTTCCAAGCATAATTTAAAAATGAAGTTTGCAAATCTAGTGCAAAGCTTAATTGCAAGCAAAATTGCTACTCCTATCTTTTCCTAGTGCTCAAAACCTACCAGGGATCTCTGTCTTGTGATCTCCTCCATGAGAGACAGCTGTTCACATTGATGGGCGTAATCTCCTGTCCTCTCCTTGTCCCGAGAGGTTCTTAAGAAGCAGCCTCCTCACAAGAATCATAGAACTGGAAGGGACCTTGTAGGTCTTCTAGTCCAATCCCCTGCCTAAGGCAGGAGTCCTGATTCCACCCAGTCAAATGGTTTTCCAACCTTTTCTTCTAAAGGTTCCATCTTAGGCCCAAGACTCTTCAATATCTTCATTAACGACTTAGATGAAGGAATAGAAGGGGAATTTACCAAATTTGCAGGTGACACTAAGCTGACAGGAATAGCTAACACCCAAGAAGATAGGCTCAAGATCCAGATGGATCTTGACAAACTAAAATACTGGGCCGTATCTAACAAAATGAAATTCAATACAGAGAAAAGTAAAGTCCTACACTTAGGCAAGAAAAACCGAAAATACACATATAGACTGGGTGAAACCAGGCTCAACAGCAGGAACTGTGAGAGGGATCTTGGAGTCTTAGTGGACAACCAGCTAAATAGGAGCCAGCAGTGTGCAGCAGCCATCAAAAAAGCCAATGCAATCCTAAATTGTATTAACAGAGGGATACAATTGAGATCAAGGGAAGTACTAATACCACTCTATAAAGCCTTAGTAAGACCACACCTAGAGGACTGCATCCAGTTTTGGTCCCCACACTATAAAAAAGATGTTGAGACTCTAGAAAAAATACAGAGAAGAGCAACCAGGCTGATGAGGGGATTGGAGACTAAAACATATGAAGAACGGTTACAGGAACTGGGCTTGGCTAGTCTCGTGAAGAGAAGGACCAGGGGAGGAAGGAGAACAATCTTCCAATATTTGAGGAGCTGCCACAGAGAGCAGGAAGGGGTCAAGCTATTTTCTAAAGGGCCTGTAGGCCAGACAAGGAATAATGGATGTTAACTGAACTAGGAGAGATTCAACCTGGAAATAAGGAGAAACTTTCTGACAGGGAGAACAATCAACCCAGGGAACAGAAGTTGCCTTCGGAAGTTGTGGGAGCGCCATCACTGGAAGCTTTCAAGAAGAGACTGGACTGCCCTCTGTCAGAAATGGTGTAGGGTCTCCTGCTTGG
The DNA here is from genome assembly GCF_049901735.1 of Notechis scutatus. Classification (NCBI taxonomy): domain Eukaryota; kingdom Metazoa; phylum Chordata; class Lepidosauria; order Squamata; family Elapidae; genus Notechis; species Notechis scutatus. The sequence goes on along the minus strand of NC_142025.1, from coordinate 2,994,456 downwards.
GCGGGGGGTTGGACTAGATGACCTACAAGGTCCCTTCCAACTCTGATTATCTGTTATCTGTTAAGCCTCCAGTGATGAAGCACCCACAACTCTGAAAGACAAGTTGGTGCATTGATTAATCATTCTCACAATAAGGAAATTCCTCCTTAGTTCCTTCTCTCCTTGATGAGTTTCCATCCGTTACTTCTTGTCCTGCTTTCAGGGGCTTTGGAGAATAAGTTGACCCCCTCTTCTTCTTTGTGCCAGCCCCTCAAATATTGGAAAACTGCTATCATGTACTCCTAGTCCTTTTCTCTAGACTAGATCCGTGATGGCGAACCTATGGCACGCATGCCAGAGGTGGCATGCAGAGCCCTCTCTCTAGGCATGCGAGCCGTCACCCCAGCTCAGCTCCGCCGTGCCATAAATGTGAAAAACTGTCATGTCACTTTTTCAGAACCATTGTAACTTTGAATGGTTGTTAAATGAACTGCTCCAAGTGTGGCCTCAGCAGTGCAGTATAAAGTGATACTATCATTTCTTCTGATGTTGATGCTGTCCCTAGGGCTGCATTAGCTTTTTGTGGTTACTGCAGCACACTGTTGGCTCATAATTAAGTGGTGATCCACTAGGACTCTCACAGTTGTTATTATTGAGCCAGATATCACATATTCTGTACACGTGCATCTGATTTTTCTTGCTTAGGTGCAGGATCTTACTTTTTTGACCACTGACTCTGGTTGGATACAGCTCAATACTCATTAACTGTTCATTCTTTGTTATGGTGAACAATTTTGCTTTTCATGCAACCTTCTTCAATATCCATTTCTTCCTCCAGAAGGGATCATTTTGAACCTCGGTGGCACATGAGTGCAGTACTGCTGGCTACTTCTGCTGACTGCCAGATGCCTGCAATTTGATAGTTCAAATCCCACCAGGCTCAAGGTTGACTCAGCCTTCCCTCCTTCCGAGGTGGGTAAAATGAGGACCCAGATTGTTGGGGGCAAAATGTTGACTCTGTCAACCGCTTAGAGAGGACTGTAAAGCACTATGAAGCGGTATGTAAGTCTAAGTGCTATTGCTATTGCTATCATTTTGCATTAATCCTCAATTAAAAACTTAGCATATAGAACATAGTACATAGAATAATAGAGTTGGAAGGGGCCTTGGAGGTTTTCTAGTCCAACTCCCTGCTTGAGCAAGAGACCCTATATTATTTTAGGCAAATGGTTGTCCAGTCACTTTTTGAAAGCCTTCGGTGATGGAGCATCCACAAGTTCTGACAGGACAACCTCTGACTTCTGATTGATTAATTGATCTCACTGTAAAGAAATTTATCCTTAGTTCTAGGTTGCTTCTCTCCTTGATTACTTTTCATCCGTTGTTTCTTGTCTTGCCTACTCCTGCTTTGAAAAACAGGTTGATCCCCTCTTCTCTATGGCAGCACCTCAAATATTGGAAGATAGCTATCATGTCCTCCCAGCTCTTCTTTTCATTAAACAAGACATACCCAATTCCCGCAACCATTCTTTGTAAGTTTTAACCTCTAGTCCCCTAATCATCTTTGTTGCTGTTCTCTACACTCTTTCCAGAGTCTCAAAACCTTTTTTTATTATGGTGACCAAAACCACTTGGAATATTCCAAGTGTGGTCTGAATAAGGCGTTGTAAAGTGGTACTAGAACTTCATGTGATCTTGACTGCATCCCTCTATTAATGCAACCTAGGATTTCATTGGCTTTTTTGGCTGCTGAAGTACATTGTTGGTTTCATGTTTAAGTGATTGTCCACTACAACTCCAAGGTCCCTCTCTCAGTTACTGACATTAAACCAAGTTTCACCTATATGCCTGTACAGTTGGTTTTTCTTACCTAATTGTAGAGCCTTACTTTTATCTACCTTGAATTTAATTTTGTTAGATAGGGCCCGGTGTTCAATGTGATCATTTTGCATCAATCTTCTCCTGTAGGCAAGTTGCAAGAAAACACTTATCTGATTCAACTTACCTGTGACAGTCAATTTTGCAGACACAATAGCATCTCTGGCAGCAAAAGTTATCTCTCCAGAGTGGAGAAGCTGAGCTTTCTTTAGGATGAGTTTGTAGCTATTTTCTTCTACTTCAATTCTCCAATTTTCGTCTGGTTGGATGTCTATGTCATTAATATACCAGGCAACCTCATGGATGGGTACTGCTTCACTTAACACACAGGTGAAGACAGCTTGTTCCCCAGCACAGATGGTGACATCCGTCAGTGGCTGCAAGAATTCCAGTCTCCATCCTGAAATGATCAGAAATGACACCATCAGTCCTTTCAAGCAAGGAAAAAATTGAGAGGTTGGGAAATTTGGGAGGGAAATTTAAAAAACAACAACCAGAAATACAGGTGGTCCTCGACCTGCAGTAGTTCATTTGGTGACCATTCAAAGTTACAACAGGGAAATGTTCATTTTTCAAATTTATGACCATTGCAGCATCCCCATGATCATATGATCAAATTCAGATGCTTGGCCACTAACTCATATTTAAGACAGACATAGTGTTCCAAGATCACGTGATCCGTTTTTGCGGCCTTCTGACAAGCAAAGTCAAGGAGGAAGCCAGATTCACTTAACAACTCTATTACTAATGTAACAACTGTGCTGATTCACTTAATAGCTGTGGCAAGAAAGGTCGTAAAATGGGGTAAATATCTCACCTAGCAACATAAATTTTGGGCTCCATTATGGTCGTAAGTTGAAGACTACCTGTACATGAAAATGGATCCTGTTTCCTGGCTGTATTGCTAACTGGTCAAGTATCTCAGCTGCTATGTATGTATAGGGAATTACGACATTATTCACACTTACAACCATTGCAACATCCCTATGGTCATGTGATCAAATTCAGATGTTTGGCAACTGATTCATATTTATGATGGTTGCAGTGTCTCGGAGTGTTCCAAGATCCCATGATCCAGTGGTGGGATTCAATTTTTTTTACTACCGTTCTGTAGGCGTGGCATGGCTTGGTGGGTGTGGTTGGTGGCCGTGGCAGGAGGATATACTGTAAAATCCCCATTCTCTCCCCACCCCGTTAACCTGCTTTCCAGCTCCGTTCTCCTGTGCAGGGCAACCAAAGTCGACCCAGCTGATCAGCTGGGACTCAATGGGAGGCAGAGAATAGATGGGGGCGGGGCCAGTCATAGGTGGCATTTGCCGGTTCTCTGAACTACTCAAAATTTCTGCTACCAGTTCTCCAGAACTGGTCAGAACCTGCTGAACACCCACCTCTGCCGTGATCCATTTTTGTGACCTTCTGACAAGCAAACTCAATGGGGGAAACCAGATTCACTTAACAGTGTTATTAATTTAACAACTGCAGCGGTTCCCTAAACAACTGTGGCAACACAGGTGGTAGAACTATCTTGTTTAGCAACTTAAATTTTGGGCCTAGTTGTAGCCGTAAGTTGAGGACTACCTGAATCTGATTGTCTTGTGGAGCAAGATATTTGATTGTCACCTTTTACGGTCAAGAAGGCAGACGTGACCACATCGCTCGCTTGGAAGGTCACCCTGCAGCTGTCTTGGACTTTGAGGTTCTTCAGAAGCAGAAGATGGCGAAGCCCATTTTCAAAATAAACCAGCTCTACATTTTCAGATGTTTTTGCCGGCACATCATCGATCAGCCAGTTATAATTGTAGATTTCTGGTTTGGAAAGATAACACTCAAAGAGAGCTTCTCCTCCTTCCATCGCATCCACGTTCTCGAGGCCCTGGATGACTGTGTTCTTGGCTGTTAGGACAAAAAAAAAAAATGGAATTAATAATAAAAAAGGCCTCAATCCCTGACTTTCCCATGATATGGGTAGTCTTTGTCTTGTAACTGTTTGTTTAGTGACCATCTGAAGTTACAACAGCACCAGAAAATTGACTTAGGACTGGTTCTCACACTTATGACCATTACAGTATCCCCATGGTCTTTGTGATTAAAATCCAGGTGCTTGGCAGGTGACTCATAGATTATGATGGCTCCAGCGTCCTGGGTTCATTTGATCACCCTTTGTGACTTTCTCAGACAGCTTCCGATTAGCAAAGTCAATGGAAGAAACCAGATTGACTTAATGGCAGTGTGATTTACTTAATAACTGCAGTGATTCACTTAACAACTATGGCAAAAAAGGTCATAAACTGACATGACTTATTTAAAAACAGCGTTACTTAGCAATGGAAATGTTGGGATCAATTGTAGTTGTAATTTAAGGACTACCTATATAGCATTTAAGTTAGCTGGAAATAATAAGTATAAGTATTATATGCTATATGTATAATATATATTATGCATATAGGTTACATATTATATATAAAAAGTATAAATTACAAATAACACATCCACACACGCTTATTATATATAATGTATAATATTACATATATTATATATATAACTGGATATTATATTGATACAATATATAAAATATAACAATTACAAGACTTTAGACAGATTGCAAGCTTGGTTGCTTCCAATGCTTTATATTCAAAAAATGAAGTGTCTGCCATCTTTAGCTGAAATTCAATTTTCATTTTGATATAGGTTGAGTTTTGGAAAGGAGAAAGAGTTTTTATAAGACTAAGTTGTGACTTAGGAGATCAAACATGACACAGTTTGTTTTTTTAAGTGGAAATTTAATTGCATGGTTACATCCTCGGTGGATTTTTTAAACCTTCTTCTCTATGGGGTAGTCGCGAACTAGGATCGTAATATTGTAAGGAAGAATTAATTCCACACTAAGATTTGGTTCTGCCGGATTTCAACAAGGGTAAGAGAAGGGTTTGAGTCATGTAAAAAAAAAACCTCAAAATTGTAAATGACAATAAATTAAAATTAAAGGCGAACTCTGCAGATGTCAAGGAAGTGACAACAGACTACACATGTTACTTTAGTACCCATGGTGATTTCCTCTTTAATTACAGGTAGTCCTTGACTTACAACCATTCGTTTAGTGACTGTTCAAAGTTACAATGGCACTGAAAAAAGTGACTTAACCGCTTTTCACATTTACAACCATTGCAGCCATCCCTTTGGTCTCATGATCAAAATTCAGACGCTTGGCAAGTGACTCATATTTATGATGGTCGCAATGTTCCGGGGTTCCCCTTTTGCGATCTTCTGACAAGCAAAGTCAATAGGGAAACCTGATTCATTTAACAACTATATTACTAACTTAACAACTGCAGTGATTTGCTTAGCAACTGTGAAAAGAAAGGTTGTAAAATGGGGCAAAACTCATTTAACAAATATCTCGCTTAACCACATAAATATTGTAGGTCAAGGGCTGCCTATATGCTTTTCAGATGCCATAGAAAACCTTTCTAAAAGGAGCTGTGAATAATGCCAATGAAATTCAAGCCTACAAAATTTATTTATGTATGTCCCACCTTCCTTATTCTTTCATAAACAACTCAAACTATGAACATATCATAATACTCCTTCCTCCTCCTATTTTCCCCACCAAACAACCCTGTGAAGGTGGGAGTAGAACTCCCTGTCTCTTGATGATCGGCTCAAAGTCACCCAGCCATTTTGTGTGCCTAATGCGGGACCAGAATTCACCATTGCCTGGTGATTGGCCTAAAGTTCCCCAGGTCCTTCCCTAAAGGAGAACTAAAACTCACAGTCTCCCGGTTTCTAACCTGATTGCTTAACCTCAGCTTGATCTTGGCTGCTGCAGAAACAGTAAGTATGTGGTACAATTATGTTTTTTTAATGTCCATAATAAAAAACATAATTTGGTCTTTGTTTTTATCATCACAAAGCTTTACTCAAAGTGACTTTTATTTAAAAATGGGCAGTTGTGTTTTCACATATTTCAAAGCAACCCGGCAGCCAAGCATTAAAAAAATATAATGCAAGCAATAAAATAATCAGAATAGTAGACAGGCCAAATAATAAAGCATATTTCGTAAAATATAACTTTCAAAAGCTTTAGCTCCAAGTAACAGCAGATGACCATTAAGCTTGCAGTAACACAGAGCAATTACAAAATGTTTTAGGCTGCTCATATGCATTGCTGAGTTATCCTTACAACAGCCCTGTAAGGTAGGCCAGGATTCCTGTTCTCCTACTGTGTCTAAGATAATTGAATTTCTGATGTTGATAAGTGCTAAGAAAACTCTTCATGGTTGTGACACAAATTCAGCCGGAGACAGCTCTCTGCTTTTGCCTGAATTTATTTAATGCAATGGTATATTGCCAAGATTAACAGCAGATAGAAGAAATTAAACAAAGTGTGTTTGAAAAATGCAGGCAAGTCAAGAAAACACGGATATTTGGTGCTCTCTGACCTTGATTGTTTTCCTGCGGACATTTCATGACCCAACTAGGTAACATCATCAGTGTTAAAAGGGAGTGAGGTTCTATTTTCTAGCACATGATGTAACCTAGTTGGGTCATGAAATATCTGCAAGAAAACACCAAGCTCAGAGAGCACCAAGGACTCCACAGTCCTCCTCCTTCCTCTTCCTCCTCCTTTTCTCCACAAACTGTACTCCTTTCTAACACTGATGAGGTAACCTAGTTGGGTCATGAAACATCTGCAAGAAAACAACCAAGCTCAGAGAGCCTCAACAGCCCTGCATGAATGCTGATGTTCTCACAAGGTTTTCCAGTTCCCCAACACTGACTATAAGTATTAGCTAACCCCTTTGTAAAGATCAAATCTCCCCTTGTTCTTTGACCTCCAAAAGCTAGTCGCTTAATGACTTTGCCTCCAGAAGTTGTGGGTGTGCTCCAACACTGGAGGTTTTTAAGAAGAGATTGGACAACCATTTGTCTGCAATGATATAGCATCTCCTGCTTGAGCAGGGGGTTGGGCTAGAAGACCTTCAAGGTCCCTTCCAACTCTGTTATTCTGGTATTGGTCACCCAAAGGAAGTTGGTTTGGCCCTTGTGTCAGTTGCAGCGGAGTTCACATGGTCATCTTCTTCCATTGTGGAAGAAGACCTCACCTTGAACGTCAAGCATGGCCACCACTTTGGTGCCTCCAGCTTCACAAGAGTAAATCCCCGTGTCACCAGGAAAAGCCGGCTTGATTTTCAATCTGGCCACGTTCCAGTCCTGCTCAACCACAATTCGCTGGCCATCTCCCCAAAGAGGTTGATCATCCTTCTTCCAGATGGCCTGCACTGGCCGAGAATACTGGCAGATGAGTTCCGCAGTCCCATCTTCTTCCACAGTTAGGTCCTGCATGGGGCTGACTACCTCGATGGTCGGATCTGTCAACCGATAGGTCAGGTGTTAGTGCAGGCTTGGGGGAATAATTATGGAGACTTTTTTGCTTTTAAAGACGGACTCTCAGCAAGTTGTGTGAAAGCAGGGATCAGAAGCACTCTTTAGTTTGCTAAGATGGTTTAATGCTTGCTTGGCTCGGTGATGAAAATGATAGAAGCATTTGGGTTAGCTAAAGAGGCAGCAGATCATTGGTGATTGAATGGCTGAAAGCAGTTTTGCCTAATTTAGAAACCTTCCAGGGGTGTGGACTACAACTCCCAGAATTCCTCAGCTAGCGTGGAGATTGCAGAGAATTCTGGAAGCTGAATTATTGAGAAAGTTGGTCAGGTTAAGTCATTTTTTGTAATATCATAGTCCTCAACTTACAATCTTTTGTTTAGCAACCATCAAAGTTACAATGGCACTGAAAAAAGTGACTTATGACCAGTTCTCACACTTAAGATCATTCCAGCATTGCAGTCATGTGATCAAAATTTAGGTGCTTGGTATTTATGAGGGTTGCAGCATGATGGGGTCATGTGACCTGCCCAGCCAGCTTCTGACAAGCAAAGTCAATGGGGAAAGATTCACTTAGCAGATTCGCTTAGCAACCACACAATTCACTTAGCTGCAGTGATTCGCTCAACAACCATGATAAATCAGTCATAAAATCAGCCAGGATTCACTACACAATCACTTTTCTTAGCAATGGAAATTCTGGTCACAATTGTGGTTATAAGCTGAGGACCATCTACAAACAACCTGTAGTAGTTACTGTGCTCAGATGGGTATTTAAGCATCTCTGAAAATCTCCCATTTACATCATCTTGGCCTGTAGCTACAGTTTATTATTAATTTTTATTATTAATTATTATATAATTAAATTTGTATGCTTTCCAAGCGACCCTATTTGTGATTGGCTCACTCACAGATGATAACCACCAAACAAGATTGAGCTGAAAGCTATTTTGTTGGAATGGTTTCAGCTGCTCTACAAAAGATTGCAAAAGAACCTAAAACCAGATGTATTTATTTTATTTATTAAACTTTTATGCTGCCAGTATTTGTGATGGTTCAGCAGATTCAGCACAGGGAATTATCAGGTGCTTCTAAATCTATCATATGCCATTGTAAACCTTCCAGAGTCACTTTAGATTACCAAGACAGGCAGCATATAAATTTAAGAAATAAATAAATATCTTCCAAGGACTGTGAGTAAGATGCAGGATTGTGCTTAAAGTAGTGGTGCCTAGTGGTTAATGCATTCCTTCCAGGAGCTGTTTTGCAGGAATTGGTTAGGGGTCCAGTGACACAAGGAACAAGCGCAGCATGGTGGTTGCCTGACAGGGAAAGCCTGAAATACCTTTGATTAGTAACTTAGCCGAGGATATCAGAGAACCTGCTCGGAAGATCACTGTTCCTGAATCATTGAGACCCAGGTCTTTTAAGATCAGCTTGTGAACGGTCCCACCTTGCACCGAGATTTCATTTGCAGGGCTGTTGTGAAGAGGGGAGCCGTCCAGCCACCACTGCGCTTTTTGTGTTCCGGATCGGGAGAGCTCGCAGGTAAAAGTAGCTGATTCCCCGGCAAAAATATCCGTGTTCTTTAAACCAGAAACTATCTGTATTTCCTCTTCTGTGTAACAGAGGAAGAGAACGCACGCAACGGAGGTGTAAAAATGGAACGTCTTTGTGTTTCTACTCATCTTACACAACATTTCGCCAGGAGAGACGTTGCAAAATTAGCACCCCAAATTAAAACTCTGTAAACTTGCACTGAAACCTACAAAAGTACAGGAATCCTTGACTTACACCCATTCACCCAAAGTAACAACGACACTGGAAAAAAGTGACTTATGACTGATCCTCGCACTTATGACCATTGCAGCATCCCCATAATCATGTGATCAAAATTTGGATGCTCATCAGTGTCCCAGCATCATGTGATTACCCTTTGTGACTTTCCCAATTGGCTTCTGACAAGCAAAATCAGTGGGAAAAGCTGGATTCACTTAATGACCATGTGATTCACTTAACAATCATGCCAAAAAATCAAAATCAGGTGCATCTCACTTAACAACTGTCTTGCTTAACAAAGGTATCAATTGTGGCCGTAAGTCAAGGACTACCTGTCATCATATCCCAGAAACTATCTTTTTTATTTCTGTTCTGATTTTTCACAAAGCTGGAACAATACAGCTCTCAGGCAACTAAACACCCAACCAAGAAATCAACTCGACAAGAAGACTAAAATTACTTTTATTTATGTTGATTTATAAGAACAGAATCTTGAAAAATCTGACTGTGCTTTACCACAGGGGTCCCCAACCTATGGGCCAGAGTCCACTACCTGGCCGTGGCCTCTTGGCCACCAGGCTGTGTGAATGACTGGCCAGTGTACGTATATGTGTGTGCAGGCATACACACCCACTTGTGCTAATTCCGCCGCGAGTATCACATGGGCACTAGTGTTGCCATGAGCTTCCCATGGGTGCAAGCATTGCTGCGAGCATCACGTGGGCACTAGCATCTCTGCGAGCTTGCGGTCTCGATTGCATCGTGCGTATGCTCATGGTCTTGTTCATGTGTGTGCAGGTATGCATAAAGGCACCTGCCTCTCCCAAAATGGTTGGCAACTCTTCTTCATGTCCCCCCTTATATTCATGTGAATTAGAGAAGGTGTCAGCCTGAGTTTTTTGCAAACATGTTCTTATTTTTGATTTAAACTATGATTTCCTCCTTGCTGCTTTCCTAACAGATCTGGCCTATCTCTGTGAAGGTTACCTTCCTTATTTTCCATGGCATCTCATCAACTCCTTAAAACCTTTTAGCACAAGTGGACTGCAATAAAATAATGAGAGTTTCCATTTGATCACTCACAGAACAAATAAAATACACACATCCATGAATGCAATTTTCTTAGCCAAAATATGGCTAATTTCTTCTTCTTTTCTTAGTACTTTCCCTCCCTTCCAAATGCTAACCAGGCCTGATGCTGCTTAACTTTTCAAAATCATCCAAAATCACACATTAATCCTTTTTTAAAAAACAGTCTCACACCAGAACTGCAGAAGCAAACTCCATATTAGTCATCTATACAACAAGGTGGTTTACATGCCAAAGAGATATTTCGTTTAGGATCATTCATTTTTTCAGATCCACTGAATTCCTCGGTGACTATGTTAGAAAGATTGATTTGCCTCCAAACCTAGTTTAATAACAGGAAGAGGCACAAAACAGATGCATGAGTTCCATTTTTATGTATAGAAATAATCTTAAAAAGAAACAACTTGAAAATAAAGAGGAATTCCCTGGTCAATGTAGCAATGGAATAACCTATCTTGAGGCCCACTGATTGATTGTTATCACTGACAGGAAATTTCTCCTTACTTTTAGGCTGGATCTCTCTTTGATAACCTTCTACCCATTGCTTCTTATTCTCCTTAGGTGCTTTGGAGAATAGAATCATAGAATAACAGAGTTGGAAGAGACCTTCGAGGTCTTTTAGTCCAACCCTCTGCTTGAGCAGGAGGCTCTACTCCATTCTCCATAGAATAACAGAGTTGGAAGAGACCTTCGAGGTCTTTTAGTCCAACCCTCTGCTTGAGCAGGAGGCTCTACTCCATTCTGGAAAAATGGCCGTCCAATTTATTCTTAAAAAACCACCAGTGTTGGAGCACCCACAACTTCTCAAGACAAGTCATTCCACTGATTAATTGTTCTCGCTGTCAGGAAATTTATCTGTAGTTCTTATTTAGCTGAATTGCTCCCTGATTAGTTTCAATTTGTTGCTTCTTGTCCTGCCTTCAGGTGTTTTGGAGAATAGGTTGACCCCCTCTTCTTTCTCGCAGCCACTCAAATATTGGAAGACTATCATCATGCCACCCCTAATCCTTCTCTTCATTAGACAGTTCCTGCAACCATTCTTCATATGCTTTAGCCCCCAATCCCATGATTATCTTTGTTGCTCTTCTTTGCACTCTTTCTAGTCTCAATATTTTTTGTAATTTGGCAACCACAAAAGGATACAGCATTCCAAATGTGGAGTAACCAGTGCTGTATAAAGCAATCCCAATACTTCCCGAGATCTTGATATTATCCCTCTGTTGACAAGGTTGACATCAAATCAACTGGCTGCAGCATTGACAAAATGCAAATAAGAATTAGGAACACACCTTGCACGTATACCGAGGCTGTGGACAGCTCGTCTCCGGTGCTGCATGTATACGACCCACAATCCTCCGGTTCCAAATCATGGATGATCAGCTCCACTGCGGGGCCTTTCTGCTTCATCTCGTACTTGGCACTGGGCTGCAGAATGAGGGACCCTTTCCGCCACTCCACGGGAGTGTTGGGACTTGAGATCTTGCCACATAGGACAGCTATCCCTCCAGTCTCTGACTCAACGTTTTGCAACCCTTCTTCAAAGAAGATGGGTAATACTACCAGGGAGAAAGGACAAAAGCGTTGTGATGCCTCTGATGCCCTTGGCAGACATTAAACAATACCTCTACAGGTTTATTTGGTGTTTGTTTTGTTTCAGAAGCATCACAAAATATTACGACCTCAATTCAGCCCCAAATCTTTGTTGCTAAGTGAGACGTGAGTTTTGCCGCAATTGTGAAGTTACTAACATGTTTGTCAAGGGTATCTGGCTTTCCCATTGACTTTGCTTGTCACAAAGTCACACAAGGGGATCATAGGACCCCGGAACATTGCAACCATCACAAATATGAATCAGTTGCCAAGCATCCGAATTTTGATCCCATGACCATAGGAATGCTAAACAATTGTAAGTGTGGGAAATGGTCAAAAGTCATTTTTTCAATGACAATGTAATGTTGAACTGTCACTAAAAGAACATAAAATTTAAAATATAAAATACAAGATTAAAATATGTATAAATTAAATAGATCTTGCCCAGAAACTAGCAACATCAATTGTGTTCTGTCATGTTGCTGTGAGATCCTTCTGTCTACACCGATCAAGATCCAAAGGGCTGGCATATATATGTGTTATTGTCTGCATGTCACCACAATCGCAAAGAGCAGAAGCAACCAGATAGCCCCATTTGTGCAGAATCTTTCTGCGTCTTGTATTACCTGTGTGCAGTCTAGAAGTAGTCCTCAACTTACAGCCATTTGCTTAGCACCAAAGTTAATCGAAGTTACAACAGCACTGAAAGGAGTAATGAATGACCGGTTTGTGCACGTATGACTGTTGCAGCATCCATACCAAATCTGGGTGCTTGGCAACAGGCAAATATTTACAACGGTTGCAGCACTCCAGGGTCACATGATCACCATTTATGATTTTCCTAGCTGGCTTCCAACAAGCAAAATCAATGGGAGAAGCCGGATTCTCTTAATGACTACTTGATTTACTTAACAGCCTCATTGGTTCATTTAACAACCATGACAAAAAAGGTGTGACTCACTTCACAACTGCCAAGCTTAGCAATGAAAATCCTGCTACCAATTGTGGCTGTAAGCTGACAACTTCCTGTATAATCCTCAGCAAATTCATCCATTGGAGAAAATGATTCCAAGAAAGCAAATGCAACTACATATAAAGGAGGAAGTCATTAAATGAAATATAGCCACTCCCAAGGAAAAGTATTAAGAAGATAGAAGTGTGAGACCCTGGGTGCTCTCTGAGTTTGGTTATTTTCTGGCAAATATTTTATGATCCAACTAGGTAATATCATCAGTGGCAGAAGGGAGAGGGGTTACAGAGAGGAGGGGGGGGAGGAGGAGGAGGACTGTGACATCCTTGATACTCTCTTATGTTGGTTGTTTTCTTTCAGTCATTTCATGACCCAGCCAGAGAACATCATCAGTGATATAAACAGAATACACCTCACTTCTTTCTAACAATGATGGTGTTACCTAGTTGGGTCATGAAATATCTGCAAGAAACCAACCAAGCTCAGAGATCAACTAGGGTCCCACAGTCCTCCTCCTTCTTCCATTCTGCAATCCTCCCTTCCCTTCTATCCCTGATGACAATACCTAGTTGGGTCATGAGATGTCTGCAACAAAGCCACCAAGCTCAGAGAGCACAAGGACCCCATGGTTCATCACCAAGGTACAAATACTCTCTTCTATTGGAGACAGATGTCCCTGGAACTCATCCAGCTTTTCCTACCTTTGACCTTCACTGTGGCAGTGGTCTGCTGGTCTCCTGAATCACAAGTATAATCGCCATCGTCCTGAATTTCCAGGTCATAAATGAGAAGCTCAGCAAAGTTCCCTTCTTGTCTGATCTCGTACTTCTCACCCGACTGAAGCTTCGTGTTTCCTTTTCTCCACACCACAGGTGACATCGGCTTGGACAACTCACAACACAATGACACAGTGTTTCCTACTTCAACCTCCTTGTTCTGCAGACCTCGCTTGAACAATACCGGCAGAGCTGAAAGAGCAAACAGATACCAAAAGAGACTTGTTAAGTAAATCCCATCAATCAGAATACAGAATAACAGAGTGGGAAGGCAACTTAAAGGTCTTCTAGTCTGACTCGCTCTTCAAGCAGGTAACCCAAATCATTTTAGACAAATAACTGCCCAATCTCTTCTTTGAAACCTCCATTAATGAAGCACCCACAACTTCTGAAGGCAAGCTGTTCCACTGATTAATTGTTTTAATTGTCAGGAAATTTCTCCTTAGTTCTAGGTTGCTTCTCTCCTTGATTAGTTTCTGTCCATTACTTCTTGTCCTGCCCTCAGGTGCTTTGGAGAATAGAATCAAAAAATAACAGAGTTGGAAGGTACCTTGGAGGTCATATAGTCCAACCCCCTGCTCAAGCAGGAGACCCTATACCATTTCAGGCAAGTGATTGTCCAATTTCTTCTTGAAAACCTCCAGTGATGGAGCACCTCCAATTCTTCCTAAATACATATACTACTATATGGGTAGTCCTCAACTTACAACCATTCATTTTGTGAATGTTTGAAGTTACAACAGCACTGCAAAAGTGACTTACAACCAGTCCTCGTGTTGATGACCATTTTGATAGTCCTCGACATGACTAAAATTGGAGCTAGAATTTATGTTGCTAAGCAAGGTGGTTGTTAAGTAAGTCAGGGCCAATTTTATGACCTTTTAACCATGGTTGTAAAGCAAATAACTGCAGTTGTTAACTGAAGCGAATCCAGCTTCTGCCATTGACTTTACTTGTCGGAAGCCACAAATGGAGATTACATGACTCTGGGACAGTGGGACACTGCTACTGTCAGTTGCCAAGTGTTTGAATTTTGATCACATGACCCCGGGGATGCTGCAACAGTCATAAGTGTGAAAAATGGTCCTAAATCACTTTTTTCCCAGCTTTATTGTAACTTCAAACGATTGCTAAATGAATGGTTGTTGTTCAAGAAATACCTGTATAGTTTAGATATACATGAACACACTGAAAAGATATCATCAAGCAATACGGTATCTTAAACCCTGAAACATTAAACAAAATGGTAAAACAGTAAACCATAATAAGATCTCTGAAGGTCAAATGGATGGATGAAGAGAGAGAAACAGGACCTAGAATAAGTGGAGGCAAGAGATGAGATGAAGGGGAATGAAGTGAACGTGAGAAGAATTAACTGGTGGAATGGCTTGCTACCAGAAGTTGTGGATGCTCCATTGCTGAAGGTTTTCAAGACAAGATTGGACAATAATCTGTCCGGGAGCTGGACTCCTGCATTGGGCAGGACTCCTACCTTGGCAGAGGGTTAGACTAGAAGACCTCCAAGGTCACTTTCAGCCCTATGATTCTATTATTTATCTCAATAGTTCTCCAATAGCTACACTCACCTTTAACGTTTAGCTTGGCAGTGGTTTTCTTGTCAGCTGCACTGCACATATATTGTCCTGAGTCTTCTGGAACCACATCATGGATGATTAAAATGTAGGCATTGCCTTCTGTCTTGACTTCAAACTTCTGGCTGGGCTGTATCAGGGATGATCCTTTTCTCCACTCCACTGGGACGCCAGGTTTGGAAAGCTCACAGCGGAAAGTGGCCATGCCGTTTTCGGCTACTTCTGCATTCTCCAGCTTTTTAAGGAGGATTATTGGCGCAGCTACAGAGAGGGGAAAAGAGGCTTCTGTTGAGCATATAGACCATCAAAGTCATCTTCAATGTACAGGTAGTCCTCATCTTGCAACAGTTCATTTAGTGACCGTTCAAAGTTACAATGGCTCTACAAAAAGTTACTTATGACCATTTTGCACGCTTATGACCACTGCAGCATCCCTTAAGGTCACATGATCAAAATTCAGATGCTTGGCAACTGCCTTGTATTTATGATTAAGAACTTTATAGCTCCCACTGCCTTAAGAAAGTTCAAAACATTCTCAAAGATCCATTTCATCCTGGGCATCCCTTTTTTGAACTACTACAATCTGGTAGACAATACAGGATAATAAAAACAAGTTAAATAGGCTGAAAAACAGCTTCTATCCCAGGGCAGTATCTCTACTGAATTCTACTGTATAGTGCAATATTAAGCAATATTTTTCAATTCAATGTGTAAAATGTGAAGGATGGATGTTTGTGTTTACTTTCATAGTCATAATGTACACTGAAGATGGTATTTAATTTTGTTGTATGAGGTGCAATGACAATAAAGTAAACTATGATGGTTGCACTGTCTCAGGGTCATGTGATCTCCTTTTGTAACCTTCTGACAAGCTGAGTCAATTCGGAAGCCTGATTCATTTAACAAATGTGTTACTAACTGAACAACTGCAGTGATTCACTTAACTGTGCTAAGAAAGGTCATAAAATGGGGCAAATCTCACTTAACAAATGTCTTACTTAACAACAGAAATTTTGGGCTCAATTGTGGTGGTAAGCTGAAGACTGCGCCTGTACAATATAAGGATTGTAATAGCTACTGTGTAGGATAACCAAGCAGAAGATCATAGAGAGCATCTGAAGACACAATAAAGGCCATCTGAAGACACAATAAAAACACCTTTATTGGACACAGTAATTGGAAAAATGTCAGCATCCTAGAACAAGCCAGTACTGCTAGAGACTTCCTGCAAGCCTGGCACTCAGACAAATGGGCCATCAACAAGCACATTGAAATGAAGAATATTTACACACCATTCAAAAGCAATGATTAAAAATATAAAAGATCACACCTCATTGCCAAAATCAAGGAAAATCAAAATCAATCACACAAATGGGCAAAGATTAACTACCAACTCAGACAAACAAGCTAACAGTAAGCAATAGTCTAATCCAGAGGTCGCTAACTGGTGGTCTGTGGACCACTGGTGGTCCATGGTGTTCAGTGCACCCGTGTCTGCAACAGGGGTGATATTGGCGGCGGCAGATGGACTGATGCGCACGGGGAGAGAGGGTAGTGTGGGGGAGATCACAGCATCAGAGCCCTTCCTGGGTATTCCCTGGCCTGCGAGGGGAGGGCACAATCTCCCTCCCCCTCCCCTCAGAAGCCACAAAGTGCTCACTGCCCCTCTGGCAGTCCCCAAGCCTCCTCCCACCATGCTGCTCTTCCTCCTCGCCTGAAGCACTCATACGCACAGCAGGAAGGAGGCTTGGCAGGTGCCAGAGGGGCAGTGAGCGCTTTGCGGCTCCTGAGGGGAAGGGTCGAGCCTCCTCCTTGCAATATCTTCACCTGAGGGCATCGCTGGCAGCTGCTTCCTGCGGCTCAGGAGGACTGTGCTCTTCCCGCTGCTTCTTGGCCTCCTCAATGCGCGCGCAAAGGCAGGAGGCAGCATCCATGACACAGGTTTGCTAGGGAGACTGCAGGATTGTCCCACCTCCCCGCCAGCCATCTGGTCTTCAGCAGGTGGCTCGTGGGCCTCCGGACACCAGATTCCCACCACCCAGCACCGGTTCAGAGGTTCCTTTCCCCCCCACTCCCACCCCTGGGGAAAGAGAGGGGGGGAAGAGAGAGAGAGACAAGACCTACACACACACACACACAGAGAGAGAGAGAGAGAGAGAGAGAGAGAAAGAAAGAGAGAGAGAGAGAGAGAAAGGGAAAGACAGAGGGAGAGGGAGAGAGAGAGAGACAAGACACACAGAGAGAGAAGGAGGGAGGGAGAAAGGGAGAGAGAGGAAAAGAGAGAGACAAGTCATAGAGAGAGAGAGAAAGAGGGAGAGAGAGAGAGAGAGAAGACACACAGAGAGAGAAAGCGGAGAAAGGGAGAAAGAGAAAGAGAGAGGGAGGGAGGGAGAGAAAGAGAGAGAGAGAGAGATGAGAGAACCCGGTGTTTTGTTTCTGTGGGAAACGGCTCCAAATGACTGAGTATTTAAGGTTGCAAAAATAGGCAGCCAAGCCTGAAGGACCCCATCCTGTCAGAGGGAGTCCAGGCACTTCAGCAAGTGGCATGCTGGATTCATATTAGTGGTCTGCAGAATTTAAAATTATGAATTTGGTGGTCCCTGAGGTCCAAAAGGCTGGAGACCCCTGGTCTATTCAAAGAATCAGCAAGAACATTCTATAAGGGCAAGCCACTTGCATATAGAATAGAAAAGAATAGAATAACTGTTGGAAGGGACCTTGGAGATTTTCTAGTCCAACCACCTGCTCAGGCAGGAAACCCTATGTCATTTCAGACAAATTGTTATCCATTTTCTTCTTAAAAACTTCCAGTGTTGGAGCATTCACAACTTCTGGAGGCAAGAAGTTCCACTGATTAATTATTCAAACTATCAGGAAATTTCTCCTTAGTTCCAGGTTGCTTCTCTCCTTGGTTAGTTTCCATCCATCGCTTCTTGTCCCCTCCTCAGGTGCTTTGGAGGACAGCTTGACTCCCTTTTCTTTGGGACAGGCCCTCAAATATTGGAGCACTGCTATCATGTCACCTCTTGTCCTTTTCATTAAACTAGGCATACCCAGTTACAGCAACTGTTCTTTATTTGTTTTAGCCTCCAGTCCGCTAATCATTTTTATTTTTTATTGCTCTTCTCCACACTCTTTCTAGAGTCTCAACATCTTTTTTACATTGTGGTGACCAAAACTGGATGCGGTATTCTATATAAAGAGAAAGCAAACCCACTCTCTTCTAGAACTGATGATGGTACCTAGTAGGATTATAAAACATCTACAAGAAAACAACAAAGCTCAGAGGGCACCAAGGACTCCCCAGTTGTCCTTGTCATCCTTCTCCTCCTCCTCCACATCTTCCCATGGATGGATGTCCCTGTGGAAGATCAAGTTCCATCTGAACAGTTGACCAACTTACCTTGTACCAATAACTGAGCCTGTGTTGAATTCTGACCAACTTGGAAACTGACAGTGCTGGAGTCTTCAAGGGTGACTTTTCGGAGAACGAGGGTGTGAATTTTGCCTTCCATGCTAATTTGGTTCATTTCATTGGATTGCAGAGGCACACCTGCCAAACTCCATTGTGGGTTTTTGGCCTTCTCATGAGAAACCACACAGCGAAACACAGCATCCTCTCCTTCATGAACAGTGAGGTCTTTCAATTTTTCTTCTATGGTGGCCGGTATTTCTACAATTGAAAGATATAACTTTTTATTTCATTTGTTTCTCTGTTAATTTACATTCAACTAATCCTACTGTTACATCCCAGTGTTTGTTTTTGCAGACATTTCATGACCTAATTAAATAACATCATCAGTGCTGCAAGAGAGTGGCGATTATGGAGAGGAGGAGGAGGAGAAAGAGGGTGTGATCCTTGATGCTTTTTGAGCTTAATGGTTTTCTTGCAGACATTTCATGACCCAACCAGTTAACATCATCAATATTACAAGGGAGTGGTGATTGCAGAGAGAAGGAGGAGGGAGAAGGGGAGGAGCGGGATGGGGCCGACAGGACCATTGGTCCCTAGGGCTTTCTGAGTTTTGTTGTCTTCTTGCAGATGCTTCACGATTCAACTTGGTAACGTCATCCCATCTGCAAGAAAAAAATCTGCAAAAAAAAACAACGAAGCTCAGAGAGCATCAAGAACTCACAGATGTCCTCCTCCTCCTCCTCTATAAACCTCACTCCCTTCTAGCACTAATGATGTTCCCTAATTGGGTCTTGTAATATCTGCAAGAAAATGACCAAGTTCAGAGATCATAAATGATCTCTGTGATCATATTAAGAGCAACTGCGTTCTCTTCGCTGACGATGTAAAACTATTCAACACCACAGAAAATACTGCGACCCTTCAAAAAGATCTTGACTATGTATCAGAATGGTCAATCAAATGGCAACTTCAAATCTCAACAAATAAATGCCCTGTCCTACATATTGGCAAAAAAAATCAGAAAATAAAATACAAGCTGAATAGTCAAGACCTTGTTGATGATCGAAGCTCTGCAAAGGACTCATCTCTAATGATCTAAGTGCTAGAGGCTACTGTAATTACCTAGCCAACAAGGCGTTAAGAGTTGTTAACCTAATCCTACGTAGCTTTTTCTCTGGTAATATCACACTACTAACTAGAGCATACAAAACATTTGCTAACCAATACTCAAATACAGCTCATCAGTCTGGAACCCACATTATGTATCTGATATTAGCACAGTTGAGAAAGTCCAGAAATATTTCACAAGAAGAGTTCTCCATTCCTCTACTCATTGCAGAATACCTTATGCCACCAGACTTGAAATTCTAGACCTAGAAAACCTAGAACTGCGCCGCCTTAGGTCCGATCTAAGCAGGGGTGGGATTCTACCAGTTTGCACCTATTCGCTAGAACCGGTTGTTAACATTCTAAGCAGTTCAGAGAACTGGTTGTTAGAAGAAATTACTGGCCTAATCCTGTAAGGAAGGCAGGAAGGAAACATTCTGGTGTTGCTTACAGAAACTGCCTCTCCGTTAACCCTTTTTACACTCTTGGTAGGACTAGACTTCCTGTCTCTGGAACTTCTCTTGAGTTTTTTTCCCCTCTTTTGCTGATACTTTGCTTGTGTGGAGTGACCATTCAAAGTTACAGTGGCACTGAAAAAAGTGACTTATGACCATTTTTCACACTTATGACTGTTGCAGCATCCCCACAGTCATGAGAGGTCAGGCGAGGAGATGCGTGCCTCGATGTGAGTGATATTGAGTTGGCCACACCCAGCCAATAACATGACCACCAAGCCACGTCCACCCAGTCAGGTGACCACCAAGCCATGCACACCAACTAAGCCACGCCCACAGAACCGGTTGTTAAAAAATTTGAATCCCACCCCTGGATCTAAGTACAGTATATAAAATCATATATTGCAATGTCCTACCTGTCAATGACTACTTCAGTTTCAACCATAACAATACAAGAGCACACAATAGATACAAACTCAAGGCTAACCGCACCAAACTTGATTGCAGGAAATACGACTTCAGCAACAGAATGGTCAATGTCTGGAATCCTCTACCTGATTCCGTGGTTTCTTCCCCAAACCCCAAAAACTTTAACCTTAGACTGTCTACTATTGACCTCACCCCTTTCCTAAGAGGTCTGTAGGGGGTGTGCATAAGCGCACCAATCATGCCTACCGTCCCTGTCCTATTGTTTATTTTTATTTTTCTTATATGTATCCATTTCATGTATTCCTAACCATGTTTATACTTATACCTGTTATCTTATAATCACTCGTCAAAGTAAACAAACAAACAAACAAACAAACAAACAAACAAATAAATAAATAAATAAATAAATAAATAAATAAATAAATAAATAAATAAATAAATAAATAATACAAATAAATAAAAATAAATAAATTTATCAAAGACCCTACAAATAAATATATAAAATAAAGCAGCTATTTTGAATACTTCATGTATGGGTCCGGTCATTCATGTCTGATCTCAGGAGAGCAAAATTGACTCCCCCTGACCTTTGACAAGCACAGATGCAGTGGTCTGTTGATCCTCGGTTTGACAGGTATAGTGGCCTGCATCCTCCACTTCTGCATCACGGATTAGCAGCTCCACATACGATGCCTTTTGTCTCATCTCATACTTGTGACTTGGCTGCAGCTGGGCAGAGCCTTTCATCCACTGGACAGGCACATCAGGTTTTGTGAGCGCAGTGGCCAGGGTGACCGTTGCCCCTTCCTTGACTTCCTGGTTTTCCAGCTGGACTTGAAAAAGCACTGGACGGGCTGAGAGAGCTACACCGGGGAAAGAAGAGAGAGGGGCGAGCTTTTGTCATAGGTGTGATACATGTTATAGGTTTCTAATGCAAGGTGTGGAGGGGGAGGAAGAACAGGAGGAGGAAAACTATCTTGGAAAATAAGAAAAAGGAGAGACAGTTGGTCTATTGGTCAAGGCACCAGGCTAGAAACGGAGGTGGTGAATTCTAGACATGAAAGCCAGCTAGGTAATCACCAAGAGATGGTGAGTTCTAGTCCCACATTAGGCATAAAGGTCAGCTGGGTGACATTTAGCCAATCACCGGGTGACAGTGAATCCTAGTCCTATCTTAGGCAAGAATGCTGGCTGGGTGACTTTGGGCCAATCACAAGGAGACAGTAAATTCTAGCCCCAACCTAGGCATGAAAGCCAGCTGAATGACTTTGGGCCAGTCACTAGGAAATTGTAAGTTCTAGTCAATGCCTTAAAATATGTGTCACCTGGAATCAGTCACTCTCCCTCTAGCAGAACTACCTCACAGATGTGATTATTGTGTGGGAAATTGGGGGAATTGGAGGAGGACAGTATGTTGAATATGTTTGCTGCCTTGAGTTATTTGTAAATAGCCTAAGGTAAGACTAGAATTCCCACTGTCCTGGCGTTTGGCCTGTTGTCACCCAGCCAGCTTTCATGCCTAATGCAGAACTAGAAGTCACACTCTCCCAGTTTCTAGCTTGCTGCCTTAACAAAACTGGCTGTTTATGATAAAGGATGCTAATAAGACATCATGTCCATGCAGCACATGCTCTACCTCTTTTGCACACATGTATGACATTGTGTACATGTCATTTTTAGAAAGAATACAGCTTGAAGCAAAGAATATGGCTCAACCGCATAGTGTTGTTTTCATTGTTCTGAAGACAGCATCCATATCTCACAGATACCCATGAGTTGAACAATGTCCCAGGGGTCACACGGTCCCCTTTTCTGACCTTCTGACAAGAGAAGTCAGTGGGAAAGCCAGATTCACTTAACAATTGTAACTTAATAATGGCAGTGATTAATTTAACAACTGGGGCAGGAAAGGTTATAAAGTGGGACAAAATTCACTTAAGAACCATCTTGCTTAGCAATGGATATTTTGAGCTTAATCACCATTTGCAAATTTCCTAGTTGTCTTTCAACATGCAAAATGGGAAACACAGATTCACTTAATGACCAACCACATCACTCACTAAACTGCAGTAACTTGCTTGATAACATCATAAAATCAGGCATGAATCACTTAACAACAAAAATGCTGGACCCAATTGTGGTTGTAATTCAAGGGCTACCTTTAGGAGCGGTTGTGTATTTTAGAATGAAAGCTTATTAACACAGACACCTATAAGGATTAAAACTACAGATAGTTCTCAACTTACAACCATCATTGTGCTAAAAATTCATGTTACCAATTGAGACATTTGTTAAGTGAACTTTGTCACCTTTTACAAACTTTCTTGCCACGGTGGTTAAGTGAATCTCTGCAGTTGTTAAGTTGGTAACATGGTTGTTAAGCAGATCCAGTTTCCCCATTGATTTTGTTTTTCAGAAGGTCGCAAAAGGGGATCACATGACCCCGAGACACAGCGACCGTCATAAATACGAGTCAGTTGCCAACCACCTGAATTTTGATAAAAGACCATGGAGATGGCTGTAACGATCGTTTTTTTCAGTGTTAATTGTAACTTCAAACAGTCACTAAATGAACTGTTGTAAGTCTAGGACTACCTGTATACTGAGTTTTGATTAATCAATCATTTACCTTCCACTGATAATGTGGCCATGCTTCTCCCGTGTCCAATGTCGCAAATATATTTTCCAGAATCTCTTCGAGTTACACCATAAATCTTTAAAATATGGGTCGTTCCATGCTGACTGATTTCGTACTTGGCGCTCGGAGCGATGACTTCCGAGCCTTTTTTCCAGATAGCAGAGACGTTGAGCATAGAGACTTCGCATTTGAGGAAAGCGGTGCTGCCTTCTTGCAATTCTAGGTTGCTCAGCTCTTGCTGAAAGTCAGGATGCGGGGCTGGAATGGAAAGTGAATAAAACATTTGCAAGAACTGGCAAACAAAAACAAAAAAGAGAGAGAGAGAAAATAAAACCAGAGTTCACTTACAAACTTCTCATATAAATAGGATTTAAACTGAAATCCTATTTTGGAAGCGAGATGATTTTAGGTATGTGTAAATTTCAAAAAATAACTTGAGGTCAGAGTTACACAGACTGACAAGCACATACATGCACAGAGAACTCTATCTGTCCAGAATTCAGTTATAGACAGACAGACAGACACACACACATACATACACATATATGAATTTGCGTAGCTTTTTAAACAGTTTTAATAGTTTTTATATTTATCTTTTTACAGCTTGTGAGCCATCCAGAATCACTTCATCAGGGCAATGGGAAGCATATAAATTTACTAAATAAAATAAAATAAATATAGGGGGAATAGATATGTGAGCACAGTTTATCTGTTGATAGAATACAGAATAGCAGAGTTGGAAGGTACCTTGGAGGTCTTCTAGTCCAACCCCTTGGTCAAGATACAGATACAGATAATCAGAGTTGGAAGGGACCTTGTAGGTCATCTAGTTCAACCACCCACCCAAGCGGGAGACCCTACACCATTTCTGACAGAGGGCAGTCCAATCTCTTCCTGAAAGCCTCAAGTGATGATGCTCCCACAACTTCCGAAGGCAACTTCTGTTCCATGGGTTGATTGTTCTCCCTGTCAGAAAGTTTCTCCTTATTTCCAGGTTAAATCTCTCCTTGTTCAGTTTCCATCCATTATTCCTTGTCTGTCCATCAGGTGGTTTTAGAAAATAGCTTGACCCCTTCCTCCTCCCTGTGGCAGCCCCTCAAATATTGGAAGATGCTATCATGTCTTCCCTGGTCCTTCTCTTTATTAGACTAGCCAAGCCCAGTTCCTGCAACCGTTTGTTGTATGTTTTAGCCTCCAGTCCACTAATAATCCTGGTTGCTCATCTCTGTACTTTTTCTAGAGTCTCAACATCTTTTTTATAATGTGGTGACCAAAACTGGATACAGTACTCTAGGTGTGGTCTTACTCAGGCTTTATAGATTGGTGTTAGTACTTCCCTTGATCTTGACTGCATCCCTCTGTTAATACAACTTAGGATTGCATTAGCTTTTTTGGCTGCTGCTGCATACTGCTGGCTCATATTTAGCTGGTTGTCCACAAAGACTCCAAGATCCCTCTCACAGTTCCTGCTATTGAACCTAGTTTCACCCAGTCTATATGTATACTTTTGGTTTTTCTTGCCTAAGTGTAGGACTTTAATTTTCTCTGTATTGAATTTCATTTTATTAGATATGGTCCAGTGTTCTAGTCTATCAAGATCCATCTGGATCTTGAGCCTGTCTTCTTGGGTGTTAGCTATTCCTGCCAGCTTAGCATCATCTGCAAATTTGGTAAGTTCCCCTTCTATTCCCTCATCTAAGTCATTAATGAAGATATTATGATATTATATGAAGACTCTATACCATTCTGAACAAATGGCTATCCAATCTGTTCTTGAAAACCTTAAGTGATGGAGCATCCAACACTTCTGAAGGGAAGCTGTTCCGCTGATGAATTGTTCGTACTGTCATTTTCTTTAACCTGTTTTCCTGACATTATCCCCTTCCGCGTAACCCATCAACACAACTGAGATGCTTAACCATATCTGATCACAATTCTTTTGATAGAACTTGTCGTACCGTCCACTCTGAGCCTCGCTGTGGAGGTATACGGTCCCACCCGGAAGGTGACTATGCCAGAATCCTGCTGGGTGACGTTGCGGAGTGTCAACTTGTGCACCCGTCCTCTCTCGACTGAGATCTCATTCATCTGATTGTTTTGAAGCGACAAATCTTGCAATTTCCACTCCACATCTTTTGCGTTGTCATGGGAGACTTCGCACTCAAAGGTGACTTCTTCCTCTTCCAAAACCTCTGCACTTTTCAGTCCCTGGATGATGGTGATGTCCACTTCTACAAAGGCCACAAGATCCATCAGTGACAGTGACAACATAGACCATAAACCACCACCTATAACTCATCCCAAGTGGAATTCAGCTGTGGGTTTGGTCCCAGTTAACTACAGGCATTCTTCGAGTTACAACCAGAATTGAGACAATAATTTTCATTGCTAATAAGCAAGAAGGTTTTTAAGTGAGTCTTGCCCAATCGTATGACCTTTTTGACTACAGCTGTTAAGTGAATCATTGCAGTTTTAAAGTGAATCACACTGTTATTAAATGAATCCAGCTTTCCACCACTGCTTGTTGAAGGAGGCTGAGAAGATTTAAATGGTGATCACATGACCTTGGGAAGCTGCAACCATCATAATAGCAATAGCACTTAGACTTATATACAGCCCTCTCCATAATAAATTCATGCCAGATGCCAGCGCCCAACTTTTGATCCCCTGACTGTGGGGAATGGTGCAATGGTCATAAGTGTGAGGACTGGTCACAAGTCTCTTTTTTCAGTACCATTGTAACTTTGAATTGTCACAAAATGAATGGTTGTAACTTGAGGATTATCTGTATCTTACCAGGATGTATTCTGTACTTTACGCAAGAAACAAAAATGTTGCATCGTTTAGTGACCATTCAAAGTTACAATGGAACTGAAAAAAAGCGACATGACCATTTTTCATGCTTACGACCATTGCTGCATCCCCATGGTCACATGATCCAAATTCAGATATTTGGCAACTGACTCATATTTATGACATGTCCTGGGCTCACATGATCCCTTTTTGTGATCTTCTGACAAGCAAAATCAATAGGGAAGCCACATTCACTTAACAACTCTGCGATGAGCTTAACAACTGCAGCAATTCATTTAACAAATGTCTCAAGAAAAGCCATAAAATGGGAAACTCAAAACTCACTTAACAAATTTCTCACTTAGCAATAGAAAATTTGGGGTCAATTTTGGTTGTAAGTCGAGGACTACCTGTATTAAAGCTGCAGAGGTCAACTTGAAGGAAAAACCAAAACCAAAGGACTACTTGATTGAAATGGTGCTTCAGGTTTTACTTGTCATGTCAAAAGACATTGACCATCCTCCACAAAGCAAACCCTATCCAAGGAAGCAAATATCAAAGAAGTCCCATAAATCAGGTTTCATGCTAGGAAAAACGGGATACGGAATCCTGCAAACTGAAGAAGTAAAACACCAGGCTTGTTTTATGAGAGCCAGTTTGCTCTAGTAATGAAGGCATCAGGCTAGAAACTGGGAGACTAGGAGTTCTAGTCCATACTTAGGCATGAAAACCAGCTGGGTGAGTTTGGGGCAATCACCAGGAGACAGGGAGTTCTAGACCTGCCTTAGCCATGAAAACTGTCTAAGTAACTTTGGGGCAATCACCAGGAGACAGGGAGTTCTAGACCTGCCTTAGCCATGAAAACTGGCCAGATGATTTTGGCACAATCACCAGGAGACTAGGAGTTGTAGTCTGCTTAAAAAAAAAAACGTACCTTGCACAGATAACGTGGCAGACGTGGTTTGGTCTCCAATGCTACATGAATATTCACCGCTGTCTTGGAGTTGCAAGTTATGAATGAGTAATTCATGGATGCCCCCATCCTGTTGGATGTCATATTTGGGGCTAGCGTGGATTCTTGCACCATCTTTGTGCCATTCCACGGGGGCTTTAGTGACTGTGATCTCACAGTGTAATCTGGCTGTGCTTCCCTCTTCTGCTTTCTCATCCTTCAGCCGTTGTGTGAATTCAGCTTTGAGGACTGTGGGGGTCAAAAGGAATGGGAGAAAGTAAAACATTTGACCTTTACTACTATTAAGCTCAGAGATTGTTAACTAAGCTTCCATCAAGCTCAGAGAGCACCAAGGACTCCACATTCTTCCCCACAAAGCCAATCTCTTCTAGCACTGATGATGTTATATAGTTGAATAATGAAACATCGGTGTTAGGAATAACCATAGTTACCTAACGTTGTTTGGGTAAATAATATATAAACCATGATAGCAAAGTTTAAATGTGTTTTTCACTTTAAACTCTAAATGATATAATTTAGGTGCGGTTGAGAAACTGCCATAAGAGGGAGCTAGAGAACCTGGATTGATGGTTGATTGTTCTGCGTGTTCCCTGTTGCTGACGTCGAAGGAGGAAAGAGTTT
This sequence comes from Notechis scutatus, assembly GCF_049901735.1. Classification (NCBI taxonomy): domain Eukaryota; kingdom Metazoa; phylum Chordata; class Lepidosauria; order Squamata; family Elapidae; genus Notechis; species Notechis scutatus. Next base: position 2,966,990 of record NC_142025.1, on the reverse strand, counting down.
TGAATGCTGCATATCTAATCTACTGTGAGAAGATATTTACTGGACTGATTTATGGATTGACATTGTAAGTTAACTGACTTTTTTTGACACTGGATTTTTGCAATTGAACAATCTCCGGACTGAACTGACTGAACACTAGTGAATGATATTTGGACTGTTTGACCCTGCTAAACTCTTAATGGAATAAACTATTCAACTAAGACAGTGTATCCGTTTTTACTGAGTGTGAAAACTAAAAAACGCTTTCTCTCATATTCGCCTGACTGCCTGACTGCTGTGCACATTCTGCTAGGGTATATCCCTAACACTTGGCAAGAAAACTTCCAAGCTCACAAGAACCCTACAGTCTTCTTCTCCTTCTCCCTCTCCTTCTCCCCCCACCTTTCTCCTCCTCCTCCTCCTCCTCCTCTCCGCAAACCCCCCTCTCTTCTAGCACTGATCATGTTTCCTAGCTGGGTCATGAAACATCTGCAAGAAAACCACCAAGATCAGAAAGCACCAAGGACCCCAGAATTCAACCCTGAGCTACAACTATGGTCTTCTATCGAGGCTACCAACTACCTTGAAGGTCTGTGTGAATTAAACCAAAGATTAATTGATTCATTTGTTCTATTCAGAAGACACTCTGATTCATTTCAGACATTGCAAGGTTTTTGATTAGCTGTGCCGCAAATGGCAGAAAACAGATTTTTTTAAAAAATTAAATTTGATTTCAGCTCAAAACAGCTTTGCAATTCTACTTGGAAAAGTCAACTCAATTCAGAAATAAAATTCAGCTGAATATTTGCACAACACTATTGTGAGGCTAATTGTGGAACCATTAGAAGAGTTTATTTCCATTTAATTTCAGTGACATATCTGAGCAGAATTGCCCAGTTGATGCACAAAATTTAAATCCCTCTTTTTCTATATTGTTAATAACATTGCAGAGAGAAGCCAACTTCTGGTTTCAAAGTCAAATGTGGTACCCGTATTATTTTTTTTAAACTTTAACTAAAGGTGATTAAAACCTAAAAGGTAGTATGAAGCAGAATCAAATTCCAATTGAAATGTGTCTTTTTGTGCTCATATGTCACAGAATCACACAAGTCTGATGGTCCATAGACAAATTTCATAACTAATAAAATTATTTTGAGCCTTCAGAACAACAAACAACATATTCAGAAGGTCTCTATGGCTATGATAGAAAGTGAAAGTTGTTAAAATATCAAAAATCAGACATAAATTTCCTTGAATTTGGGGTTTTGAGTTTGTAATCAATCGCAAGGGCCTATCAAGTCATAATTTTACTATATCCAAATATAGGTAGTCCTCAACTTATGATCACAATTGAGCCCAAAATTTCTATTGCTAAGTGAGGCATTTTTAAAATGAATTTTGCCCCATTTTATGACCTTTCTTGACACATGAGTGAATCACTGCACTTATTAGGTTAGTAACATGGTTATAAAGTGAATCTGGCCTCTCCATTGATTTTACTCAGAAGGTCTCAAAAGGCAACCACATAAATCTGCAATCGTCATAAATACATGTCAGTTGCCAAGCGGCTGAATTTTGATCATGTGACCAAGGGGATGCTGCAACAGTTGTAAGTGTGAAAAATGGTAATAAGTGCCTTTTTTCAGCACCATTGTAACTTTGAACAGTGACTAAGTGAATGGCTGTAAGTCAAGGACTACCTGTAATGTCTTTTACTGCTGAAGGGGTCTCCAGAGAAAATTCCACAGATTGATTTGGAAATGTACAGTATATTATGCAATGCTGCATTCAAAAATATGCAGATTAAAAATTCAACTCTTCCTTCCTCAAGCATCGTCTACTTAATTAAATGTTGAAAAGCTAAGGGAGAAGCAGACCTCCGTTCAATTAAATCCATACTAAATCATTAAAATACAGGGACTCCTCAACGTCATTTAGTAACCGTCCAAAATTACAACAGCCCTGAAAAAAGTACTTTGCAATCTGGTCCTTGTCTTATGACCATTGCAGCATCCCCACAGTCACATGATCAAAACTTGTAGTCTTGGCAATTGGCATGGATTTACAATGGTTGGGTGTCCCAGGCTCATGTGATCGCCATTTGGGAAATTGGGAGTTCTAGTCTTGCATTAGCCATGAAAGCTGGCTGGGTGACTTTGAGCCAACTTCCAAGTGATGGTGAGTTCCAGTCTGCTTTAAAAAACACATACCTTGCACAGATAATGTGGCAGATGTAGTTTGGTCTCCAACAATGCACGAATACTTTCCGCTGTCTTGGGGTTCCAAGTTACGAATGAGTAAATCACGGACGCCACCATCTTGTCTGATGTCATATTTGGGACTAGCATGAATCCTTACACCATCTTTACACCATTCTGCTGCGGCTTTAGGGACTGTCACCTCACAGTGAAATTTGACCGTACTGCCCTCATCCACTTTCTCATCCTTCAGGCGCTGTACAAATTCAGGCTTGAGGGCTGTGGGGTCAAAATGATGGCAGAAATGACAGATTTATTTATTTTATTAAAAAAATACAATTCTTTCATTAAGTGGCAGTTCGCACCAATTTCTGAAAAATAAATGCTGGGAAAAGTTGGTTATGTAGGACCAATGGATGTTTGTATGCCCCAAGAAGTACTGTTAGTTGCAAAATATTATACATTTCATAGACATTCCTGAAAGCAATGTGGCCCTTAGATGAGATAGATGAGATTCATATATAAGTCATAGAATAGGGTATAATACGATGGGAAGGGAGTCCCTTCCAGTGGAATCCCTCCCTTCTAATCCAATCCCCTGCTCGAGCAGGAATCCTATCCCATTCCAAACAAATGGCTGTCCAGTCTCTTCTTTAAAACTTCTGCTGATGAAACTGGCACGTATTTATGACAGCTGCAGAATCCCCATTTTTAACCTTCCTAGCCAGCTTCTGAAAAGCAAAGTCAACAGGGATTCACTTAACAACCGAATCGTGTGTCCAGATTCACTTAACAACCGCCTGATTCATTTAACAACTGCAATGAATTGCATCACAAAGATGACAAAAAAAATCTTCTTAAGATTGGGCACAACTCACTTAACAACTCTCTTTCTCTCCCTCTCTCCTCCCTCCCCTCTCTCTTTCTGTATTAACAAAATTACAGGGAGTCCTTGACTTACAAACATTCATTTAGCAACCATACAAATTTACAACAGCATTGAAAAAGTGACTCATGTCTGGTCCTTGCACTTATGACCATTACATCACACAGTATGATCAAAATTTGGGTGCGTGACAATAGGCATATATTTACGATGGTTGCAGTATCCCTGGTTCGTGTGATCACCATTTGAGACCTTCCCAACAAGTTTCTGACAAGCAAAATAAATGGGATCAATGGGAGCAAAATCAATAGAGTCATTTAACAACTGCAATATTCACAGTAAAATGATTCTAAAAATGTGCGCAAATTAGTTAATTAATTGTTTAGCAACAGAATGTTCCTGTTAGGTTTGAGGCATGGGTTTAATGAACGGAGACCAGACTGTAAACCGTGAACTTCAGCTCTTTATTCACAAGCATAACAGAGACAAAAAAAACCCGGCTAGCAGTCACTCTTTTATAGAGTAAGCTGCTATCCGGATAACCAATGGATAGTGTTGTAGCGTTTGAATCTTGGCGCGGCCCGCCAACAGCCAGTCAGATTGCTCGGAATGAACCAATCATAACTTGCCATTATATGGGCCAATAGGAAGTGCAGGATTACGATCCTGCCATGCAAATGAATCTTTATTAAATACATTTCTTTAGTTCACAACAGTTCCTGCTGTGTTGATTTACCTTATTATGTTCCTGTTTGCCTGACAAACTACTTTGCTATATTAGACTGTATTAGACTATATTGATCTAAAATGTATTTGCTTATATCAAACAACAAGTTCATGCCAGCCTCTCTGACTCCATTTGGACACCAGCTGTGCAATTCCCTGACAGAACCACTTTATAAAAAAGCATATACCTTGCACAGATAATGTGGCAGACGTGGTTTGGTCTCCAACAATGCACGAATACTCTCCGCTGTCTTGGGGTTCCAAGTTATGAATGAGCAAATCATGGACGCCACCATCTTGTCTGATGTCATATTTGGGACCAGCATGGATTTTTGCACCATCTTTGCGCCATTCTGCTGGAGCTTTAGGGACTGTCACCTCACAACGAAATCTGACTGTGGTGCCCTCATCCACTTTCTCATCCTTCAGTCGCTGTGTGAATTCAGGCTTCTGGACTGGAGGATCAAAATGAACAGAAGTAAGTTAAAAAAAAATACAATTCTTTAATTAAGTGGCAGTTCTCACCAATTTCTGAAAAATGGAATCTTGGGAAAAATTGGTTGTACAGGACCAATGGATGTTTGATGTGTGGTGTGGTGTGGTGTGTGTGTGTGTACATAATCTCCCAGTTTCTAGGAGAAAGAGGTACATATACATATACACACATACACATACACACACATCAAATACCCATTGACCAACCATATATATATACCAGTATAGTGTGTGTGTGTGTGTGTGTGTGTGTGTGTGTGTGTGTGTATATATATATATATATATATATATATATATATATATATATATATATATATATATATATATACACACACACACACACACACATATACCTATACATATATATATACCTATACATATATATATATACATACATACATATATACACACCAGTATACATATACATGTACATGTACATGTACACGTACACATGCACATGCACATACACATATATACATATATACATATATACATATATACATATATACATACATACATACATACATACATACATACATACATACATACATATATATATATATATATATATATATATATATATATATATATATATATATATATGATATTCAGCTTTGTTCGGGTATTTTCCCACGTCATTATAGTTGTGCTTTTTAAAGTTGTAGCAACGTTTCGGCAGAATCTCATCTGCCATCATCAGGCTTCTGTATTGTGTTTGTCTGTGAGTCAGACTTTCACAGCCTTTTTTTCCATTAGCTTCCTGTGTCGTAACTGCTTGGGTAATGGATTGTGTGATGACCTTGTGAGACTTATTGCTGTGGTGTCCTTGGTCTTGTGCTGTGATATCCTGGGTCATTTGGCGTGTTGCAACTTCTTGAGTTCTTGTGGTGTAATTTCCTGAGTTTTCTGATGTGATATCCTGAGCGGGTGGCTGTGATGTAGCATTCTGGGTTTTAGTCTGGCTTCGAGTTTGGGGTCTGGGTCTGTGTTCTTGGCATGTGTCAGCTTGTTTGGTTTTGGGGTCGGGGGGTGCGACAGCTGGCGAGGCAGCCGAGGTCTGCTTTCTGGATGGTGGTTGTCCTTCGTTTATAGGATGGGCTTGGGCCTGGGTCTGATGAGGGGGATAGGCAGTGGTGTCCCGTGTGGTGTCGGGTCTGGTGTTGGTTTTCATGGCTAGGACTCATTTGTTGGTGAGGGCTAGCTTCCAGATGTCTGGAGGCTTCCAGAGGCTAATGGAAAGGAGATCAAAACACAAACGACCCAGGAGATTACAACACAGGACCCAGGATACCACAACTAAAGAACTCGCAAGCCCATCACACAACCCATTACCCAAGCCGTTAAAACACAAGAGGCTAATGGAAAAAAGATCACTACAAAACAAACGACCCAGGAGATTACAGCACAAGATCCAGGCTATCTCCACAACAAAACTCACAAGGCCATCACACAGCCCATTATACCAACATCAACTCCATCAACCAATCAAGAGGCAGCAGCACAGCCAACCAGCCCAGCACACCAGCCCCCACCACCAGTATTTATAGAGAGACGGCAGCTCCGATCACACACTGCTTGCACTGGCACTAAGCCAAAAGCACCAGCCTGAGGATGGCAAGTGGGACAGAAGCCTGATGATGGCAGATGAGATTCTGCCGAAACGTTGCTACAACTTTAAAAGCACAACTACAATGACGTGGGAAAATACCCGAACAAAGCTGAATGCCATACATATAAGTGCCCATGAAAACTTAAATATATATATATATATATATATATATATATATATATATATATATATATATATATATATATATATATATACACACACACACACACACACACACACACACACACACACACCAATATATATATGTTTTCTTAAGTTTTGCTGGTACTTACATGTATGGCATTTGGCTTTGTTCGGGTATTTTCCCATCATTGTAGTTGTTCTTTAAAGTTAGTAAGACGTTCAGCAGAATCTCATCTGCCATCATCAGGCATGGCAGATGAGATTCTGCTGAAACGTTGCTACAACTTTAAAAGAACAACTACAATGACGTGGGAAAATACCCGAACAAAGCCGAATGCCATACACACACACACACATACCAATATAGATATGTTTTCTTAAGTTTTCGCAGGTATTAATATGTATATACCCCAACCAGGCATCCAGATGAAACCTAGCTTCCTAATAAATGATAGCCGTCCGTTTACTTGGAGCCAAGCCACACTAAAAGCCTCCAATACAGGAAACACAATGTTGCCAGCCAATCAAGACAAAAAAAGCTACAAAACAGACAGAAAATATTAGAAACATCAATCAAGCAGAACACAGCAAACTCCATACCAATAAACACAGACCAAGACTCCCAACCAATCAGGATGAAGAAAAAAACCATTCTGGCATAGCAGTAGGCTAGCACCAAATTTAAAACAGAAACGGCTGTGAAAGTCTGACTCACAGACAAACACAATACAGAAGCCTGATGATGCCAGATGAGATTCTGCCAAAAAGTTGCTACAACTTTAAAAGCACAACTATAATGATGTGGGAAAATACCCGAACAAAGCTGAATACCATACATACATACATACATACATACATACATACATACATACATACATACATACATACATGAATTTCATCTCTTTCATCTTATCATTCCCATCATAGTTTAATTTTTTATATTTTGCTCTGTTTACCTCCTCCTCGTAGAAACTGGGAGAGTAGGAGTTCTAGTCCCACTTTAGCCATGGGAGCTGGCTGGGTGACTTTGGACCAAGCACCAGGAGACTGAGTGGGTTTTGGTCTCACTTTATCTATTAAAGCCAGCTAGGTAAATTTGAGCTACCTTCCAAGACACTGAGAGTTGGCTGGCTGAATTTAGGCCAGTCACCAGGAGATTGTGAGTTCTAATCCAATTTAAAAAACACATACCTTGCACAGATAATGTGGCAGACGTGGTTTGGTCTCCAACAATGCACGAATACTCTCCACTGTCTTCGGGTTCCAAGTTATGAATGAGCAAATCATGGACGCCACCATCTTGTCTGATGTCATATTTGGGACCAGCATGGATTTTTGCACCATCTTTGCGCCATTCTGCTGGGGCTTTAGGGACTGTCACCTCACAACGAAATCTGACTGTGGTGCCCTCATCCACTTTCTCATCCTTCAGTCGCTGTGTGAATTCAGGCTTCTGGACTGGAGGATCAAAATGAACAGAAGTAAGTTAAAAAATAATACAATTCTTTAATTAAGTGGCAGTTCTTACCAATTTCTGAAAAATGGAATCTTGGGAAAAACTGGTTGTACAGGACCAATGGATGTTTGATGTGTGGTGTGGTGTGGTGTGGTGTGTGTGTGTGTACATAATCTCCCAGTTTCTAGGAGAACGAGGTACATATACATATACACACATACACATACACACACATCAAATATCCATTGACCAACCATATATATATACCAGTATAGCGTGTGTGTGTGTGTGTGTGTGTGTGTGTGTGTGTGTGTATATATATATACACACACATATACCTATACATACATATATATACAACTTTAAAAGAACTACAATGACGTGGGAAAATACCCGAACCTGTGGTAATATAACCTATTGATCATTTTATCATTTTCTGTAAGGCCTTTGTATAACTAGCAGTAAGTCTAGGAAGATGTGGGCATTCTTGGTGGGGGGTAGGAGTATCTTTGCTCAGAGTGCCTCATTCTGTTTTGATTCTGCCAGTTTAGAAGGAATAGGAAAATGGGTGAAAGTTCAAGGTACAAGATACACAGTTGTGCTTTCTCATGGGACTTTCCAAACTTTCCCATGAGACTTTCCGTGGCTATATGATCTCATCCTAGCAAGGTAACATCTGGGACTTTCCAAGATTGTGTGTTCTCATGCTGGTGAAGTAATCTCCTGTTGAGGTCATTGTTTTCTGAATATGCATACTGTATATTTTGCTTGTGTTTTTTCTCAATAAATACTGCTACCTGAGTTCTCTCAGGGTTGGCATTTTTCTCAGAGACAGTTCCCTGTGTCTCATTTCAATGTCAAACCACCATAAATGGTGACCCCGACGTGATAGCTTGGAAGGCTATACGTTTCCCGCATCCTATACTCATCGTCGCGGACGTCGACTGGGCCCTCATCTTCTTCGCTGGACGAAGATAGATTCTTTTCGTGAGTATGGGGGAGATCTCTCGAAGGCTCAGAAAGAGCACATCAGGGAATTGAGAGGGATCATTGGGAATAGTTTTGGGTTTGGAATTGGCAGTAGGGGTTGTGCTGTAGGAAAGAAAGAAATTGAGGACTTACTACAGTATGTTTGGAAAAATATTAAGTCATATCCGGAGGGAGGTAGTATTAAAGTAGAGTCCTGGAAAAAGATAGGGAAATTTTTGCACGAGGAACCTCGTGCCCCTTCTTCAATTTTGTTAACCTGGAGAGTGATTATGGATGCGTTAGCTACTTATGAACAACCGCTCCTATCACCCCCCCGAAGAAGGTTTGCCGCTTTACCATGCGGTACGTTTGTTGCCGCCGACGGCACCTCCAGATAAATCTGGGGGACTGTCTGGCGCTAGAAATACTTTGTCAGAGGATAAGAGTTTACCTTTAAGGGTTCAGGTGGATGCAGTTACTGCAGCTATTCAAGAAGCAAAGAATAGAGGGGAATTATCAGGAGATGATTTGGTGGAGTTTGGAGTAGAAGTTCAACTTAATCCAGTGGAAATTGTCATGGATGCTGCATTAAATCCGCAGCAGGAGTGGAAGCCTTTACAGCTCAGAATTTTGAGGGAAGTTAAGCAAGCAGCAAAAGAATATGGTGTTAGAACGCCATATACTCAGGCATTGTTAGAAGCAGTTGGTTATGGAAATAAAATGATTCCGGCTGACTGGAAAGCTCTGTTGAATATGATTTTAACTCCAGCTCAATATTTGGTGTTAGATCAGAAATGGAGACAGCTGGCAGTCCAGAGGGGAACAGCAAATGTTACCCCAGATCAGCTTTACGGAGCTGGTAATTTTACAACAGTGGAACAACAGAGAGATGGTATGCCTGAGGAAGGGTTCATTCTTCTCCCACAAATAATTTTTTCAAGCCATAGGGTCTCTCCCTGACGGCGAAGGTGGTGAGAAGACCTTTACTAACATCAAACAAGGGAACAATGAACCCTATGAAAATTTCATTAGCAGACTGAAATTGGCTATTGAAAGACAAATTGATAATCAATTCGCCCAGAAAGAGTTGCTTTTAAGTTAGCAGTAGAACAAGCTAACACAGATTGCAAAAGATTTTAAATCCACTGGTAGCAAGTGGAGAGAGAGAAATCGCAGATTTGATTAATGCATGTAGGAAGGTTGGGAGTCAGTCTTTTAACATGGAAACTTTAGCTCTGGCTTTACAAACAGGACATGCTCAAAAGGGGAATTGTTTCAATTGTGGGAAGCCTGGACATTTTAAAGCGCAATGTCGGGCTCCTGGAGGAGGTCAAAGTCAGCAGAATAAGAGATCAATGGGACAGGGTGTTCGTCTCTAAATCAGTATGCCCAAAATGTAAGAAAGGATACCATTGGGCATATCAGATGCTCCTACAGTTTTTACTGATGGAGGGAAAGTTTTTGGTGCTTGTGTTTGGAAAGATAAATCTGGAATTTGGCATACAAAAGTGACTTCAGAGCAGCAGTCTGCCCAGCAGGCAGAACTTGCTGCTGTAGTTTTGGCTTTTCAAAATTTTCACAATCAGGATTTTAATTTAATAGTGGATTCATTGTATGTGTATAATTTGTTACCCTTTGTAGCAGGTTCTTATTTGTCTCCTGGAATATCACCTGATATTTTAAGATTGCTTTTGCTTTTACAAGGATGTTTGGAGCAGCGTGTGAATGTGTGTTTTGTTGCTTAAATGCCACGCTCAAGACCATGTTGACTAAATTAAATAAAAAAGGAGGGAAGCTCCTGGGGCTTCCGGCGATTCAAGATCAATTAAATCTAGCTTTATATACTTTAAATTTTTTAAATTTGTCTGGTAACCCCCCTGCGCAGCAGGCATTTTTCTTCTCCTTCTACAGATGCGGTGAGACTTCGGGTGTTGGTGCGGTTCCTTCCAGATCCAGCATGGGTTTCTGCTGAGCTGATAACGTGGGGACGTGGTTATGCAGCAGTTGAACATCTTGGTCAAATTTGTTGGGTTCCTGGTCGGTGTGTTCGGCCTGATCATTCGCAGGCACCTGTGAAGGAAGTTTCGGAACAGCAGGATGGCGCATCTGTGGTTCCTGATCCTGCTGATTCTGCCTAATCTGTCCTGGGCTGCTCGGGTGCGGAGAGAGCAGCGACAGCATGTTCAGCGTGCCGGAGATTTGGGCGATGATTTGTGGACCGATAATAATTACATTAAAGATTTGCGCTCAACTGCCAAAAACTTGAACATCACCAATTGTTGGTTGTGTATGCACCTTCCTGGGAGAGTGGGAGAAGGACTAACATTGCATGGAGTGCCTTTTGAGGAAAAAGATTTAATAAAGAATGCAACCTGGAGAAAACAGTTGTCTTGTGCTACAACAGAGCAATTCCAGATCCTAACCATGGGAGGTAATCTATGGACACAAATTTCTCGAGGTCTTATCCCGCCTTTGGGAATTGCTATGAACTATAGGGATATTCATATTTTAAATAATTTTACTGTTGCTATGTTTAATGATACTATAAAGAATATTAAGATGATTAATGTAGAAATGTCTGAAATTCGTAAAGTTACTTTGCAAAATCGATATGCTTTAGATATTATGTTAGCTGCCCAAGGAGGAGTTTGTGCTTTAATTCATTCATATTGTTGTGTTTTTATACATAATTATGAGCCAAACATTACAAAAACTGTTCAGGACATGGAAGATCGTATTGCTCAGCATCAATCTGGAGCCGATGGGTTTAATGCATCATTCTGGGACAGTTTGTGGTCCTGGCTTCCTGATGGATCATGGTTTCGCTCCTTATTGCAAGGGGTTGTTATTATTATTGCTATATGTATCTTATTATGTTGTTTTATTCAATGTATTCCTAATCTATTACAAATGTGTACCTCAGTCTTCCGGCGTGAGGGATCAGGTCATGAGGGAACTGTGTACTATGCCACTAAAACACCCCCTATCTTTGAATAAATAAAAAAGGAGGGAATGTGGTAATATAACCTATTGATCATTTTATCATTTTCTGTAAGGCCTTTGTATAACTAGCAGTAAGTCTAGGAAGATGTGGGCATTCTTGGTGGGGGTAGGAGTATCTTTGCTCAGAGTGCCTCATTCTGTTTTGATTCTGCCAGTTTAGAAGGAATAGGAAAATGGGTGAAAGTTCAAGGTACAAGATACACAGTTGTGCTTTCTCATGGGACTTTCCAAACTTTCCCATGAGACTTTCCGTGGCTATATGATCTCATCCTAGCAAGGTAACATCTGGGACTTTCCAAGATTGTGTGTTCTCATGCTGGTGAAGTAATCTCCTGTTGAGGTCATTGTTTTCTGAATATGCATACTGTATATTTTGCTTGTGTTTTTTCTCAATAAATACTGCTACCTGAGTTCTCTCAGGGTTGGCATTTTTCTCAGAGACAGTTCCCTGTGTCTCATTTCAATGTCAAACCACCATAGAACCAAGCCGAACACCATACATGTAAGTACCCGCGAAAACTTAAGAAAACAAATATATATATATATATATATATATATATATATATATATATATATATATATATATATATATATATATATATATATAGACATATACATATACATATACATATATATATATATACATATATATATACATATATATATATACATACATATATACACACCACTATACATATACATGTACATGTACACATATACATATACATATATATACATATATATACATATATATAAATAAATAAATATATATATATATTCAGCTTTGTTCGGGTATTTTCCCACGTCATTATAGTTGTGCTTTTAAAGTTGTAGCAACGTTTCGGCAGAATCTCATCTGCCATCATCAGGCTTCTGTATTTTGTTTGTCTGTGAGTCAGACTTTCACAGCCTTTTTTTCCATTAGCTTCCTGTGTCGTAACTGCTTGGGTAATGGATTGTGTGATGACCTTGTGAGACTTATTGCTGTGGTGTCCTTGGTCTTGTGCTGTGATATCCTGGGTCATTTGGCGTGTTGCAACTTCTTGAGTTCTTGTGGTGTAATTTCCTGAGTTTTCTGGACAGAGCCCATTATACCAACATCAACTCCATCAACCAATCAAGAGGCAGCAGCACAGCCAACCAGCCCAGCACACCAGCCCCCACCACCAGTATTTATAGAGAGACGGCAGCTCCGATCACACACTGCTTGCACTGGCACTAAGCCAAAAGCACCAGCCTGAGGATGGCAAGTGGGACAGAAGCCTGATGATGGCAGATGAGATTCTGCCAACGTTGCTACAACTTTAAAAGCACAACTACAATGACGTGGGAAAATACCCGAACAAAGCTGACTGCCATACATGTAAGTACCGCTAAAACTTAAGAATATATATATATATATATATATATATATATATATATATATATATATATATATATATATATATATATATATATATATATATATATATATATATATATATATATATATATATATATATATATATATATATATATATATATATATATATATATATATATATATATATATGGTGTTCGGCTTGGTTCGGTATTTTCCCACGTCATTGTAGTTCTTTTAAAGTTGTAGCAACGTTTCAGCAGAATCTCATCTGCCATCATCAGGCTTCTGTATTGTGTCCGTCTGTGAGTCAGACTTTTACAGTGGTTTCAGATTTGAATTTGGGGCAGCCTATTGCTGTGCCAGAATGGTTTTTTCTTCATCCTGATTGGTTGGGAGTCTTGGTCTGTGTTTATTGGTCTCGGAGTTTGCTGTGTTCTGCTTGATTGGTGTCTCTAATATCTTCTGTCTGTTTTTTGGCTCTTTTGTATCTTGATTGGCTGGCAGCATTGTGTTGCTTTAATGGAGGTCTTTAGTGCAGCTTGGCTTGGGTAAATGGACGGCTATCATTAGTTAGGAAGCTGGGTTTCATCTGGGTGCCTGGTTGGGATGTGTTTGAGCTGGAGGTATCAGGGGGATCTGTTTGTGCCCAGGTGTTTGCCTGGCTTGTGGTGTGGAGATTTTTTTGTTTGTGAGTGCAGGCTTCCAAATGATTGACAGCCTGGTGGAATCATCTCTTCTATTCATGCTTTCTGGTCTTTTTCAATCTCTATGACTTCTCTGATGATTCTGTGATTAGGGTTTTCTATAGTGGCCAGGGTTTTGGTGCCATTGAAGTTGATGCTATGACCTGTGGCTTCCATGTGTTGGACTAGTGAGGAAGTGTGTTCCAGCTTTTTGACTGCATTTTTGTGTTCATCCAGGCGGGTGCTTATTCTTCTATTGGTCTGTCCAATGTATGTGGCCGGGCATGATGCACAGGGGACTTCGATATGCCTTGGTTTTCCAGGTCAATTTTATCTTTGGGGTTGCTAAGGATGGCTGCTATTTTTCTGTCTGTTTTGAAGGCAGTCCTGATGTGATGTCTGTGTAGTACCTTACTAATTTTGTCTGTAGTACCTCTTATGTAGGGCAGGACAGCTGTTCCATAGGTCTGTTCATCTTCTGGGTCTCTATTATGTTTCAGTGTGTTTTTGTGGATCAAGCTGGTGATTTTGCTTTTGTGGAAGCCGTTGGCTGTCAGTACTTTAGTCAGGGTGCATAGTTCAGTCTTAATGTGTGTCTTGTCTGCCAGGCGTTTGGTTCTGGTAATTAGTGTTTTAGCCACGGAGTTTATCTGTGCTGGGTGGTGGTGGGATTGGGCGTTGAGGTAGCGGTTGGTGTGGGTTTTCTTCTGGTATATGGTGTGTCCTAGTGTGCCATCTGTTTTTTTGTAGATTAGTACATCTAGGAATGGTAGTTGTTTGTTTGTTTCTGTTTCCATGGTGAACTTGATTTTGGGGTGTGCGCTGTTTAGGTGTGTTAGGAAATTGTTTAGGTTTTCTTGTCCATGGGGCCAAATCACGAATGTGTCATCGATGTATCTTAACCATAGTTTGGGTTTGAGGATGGCAGAGTGAAGCACAGAGTTGAAGACAGAAGCCTGAAGATGATGAATGAGACTTCATCGAACGTTGCCTAGATACTTCCAATCTTGCGCTGGAGAAAACCGAATAACCAAAGATCCACATACAAATACCCGAGAACCTCAGAAAAATATATATATATATATATTTTCTGAGGTTCTCAGGTATTTGTATGTGGATCTTTGGTTATTCGGGTTTTCTCCCGCGTAAGATTGGAAGTATCAAGGCAACGTTTCGATGAAGTCTCATTCATCATCTTCAGGCTTCTGTCTTCAACTCTGTGCTTCTCAGAATGATGTGAGCTTGCAGCTGCTTCTTCCTTTTAACTGCTAGTGGGGGTGTGACTTGATTGGGTGGGGGCTTGGCTGTGTTCTGATTGGGTGGGGGTGTGTTCTGATTGGTTGGGGGTTTGGCTGTGTTCTGATTGGTTGGGGGGTTGGCCATGTTCTGATTGGCTGGAGGTGTGTTCTGTTCAGGTGGGGGCTTGGTTGTGCTCAGGTTGGTCTTAGTTACTGGGGGATTTGAGCTGGTGAGAAGCGTTGAAGAACATAAGAACTCAATCAAAAAAGAAGAACCAACCTCTTCCCTGGTCCAACACCTCAAAGCCACAGGACATGAGATTGACTTTAAAAATACCAGAACTATCGCCAAAACTGAACACTTCAATAACAGAATAATCAGAGAAGCCATAGAGATAGAAAAACGCCCACACAGCATGAATAAAAGAGATGACACCTCCCGCTTACCAGCCATTTGGAAACCCGCCCTCATGAACAGACGAGTACCTAACATGATGAATGACACCAGACCCACACCCACAAGGGTCACACAAGATGCCACCACCACACTTCCACGTAAAAAGCAGACTCACACCCACACAGAAGATGAGACACGACCACAGACCAGAAGCCGCACTGCAGCTGCATCACTACCCACTTCAAACCCCTCTGAGCCATACATGAAGCGAACTGACCCCCACCATGAAGATGCAGCACGACCACGAACTCGAAGCCAAACAGCAAGATCACAGCTCACCAGCTCAAATCCCCCAGTAACTAAGACCAACCTGAGCACAACCAAGCCCCCACCTGAACAGAACACACCTCCAGCCAATCAGAACATGGCCAACCCCCCAACCAATCAGAACACAGCCAAACCCCCAACCAATCAGAACACACACCCCTCCCAATCAGAACACAGCCAAGCCCCCACCCAATCAAGTCACACCCCCACTAGCAGTTAAAAGGAAGAAGCAGCTGCAAGCTCACATCATTCTGAGAAGCACAGAGTTGAAGACAGAAGCCTGAAGATGATGAATGAGACTTCATCGAAACGTTGCCTTGATACTTCCAATCTTACGCGGGAGAAACCGAATAACCAAAGATCACATACAAATACCGCGAGAACCTCAGAAAATATATATATATATATATATATATATATATATATATATATATATATATATATATATATATATATATATATATATATATATATATATAAGTTTTCTGAGGTTCTCATGGTATTTGTATGTGATCTTTGGTTATTCGGTTTTCTCCGCGTAAGATTCAAAGTATCTAGGCAACGTTTCGGCGAGGTCCCACTCGCCATCTTCAGGCTGGTGCTTTCGGCTTAGTGTCAGTGCAAGCAGTGTGTGACCGGAGCTGCCATCTCTATATATACAAGTGGTGGGGGATGGTGTGCTGGGCTGGTTGGCTGTGCTGCAGCCTCTTGATTGGTTGATGGAGTTGATATTGGTATAATGGGCTGTGTAATGGCCTTTTGTTGTAGAGATATCCTGGATCTTGTGCTGTCATCTCCTGGGTCGTTAGCCTCTTGTGTTTTAACGGCTTGGGTAATGGGTTGTGTGATGGGCTTGTGAGTTCTTTTGTTGTGGTATCCTGGGTCTTGCGTTGTAATCTCCTGGGTCGTTTGTGTTTTGATCTCTTTTCGATTAGCCTCCTGTGTAGTAACAGCTTGGGTAATGGGTTGTGTGATGACCTTGTGAGATTTATTGCTGTGGTATACCAGTGGTATGTGGTATGCCAGGCGTTTGGTTGGACAAGACACACATTAAGGCTGAACTATGCACCCTGACTAAAGTACTGACAGCCAACGGCTTCCACAAAAGCAAAATCACCAGCTTGATCCACAAAAACACACTGAAACATAATAGAGACCCAGAAGATGAACAGACCTATGGAACAGCTGTCCTGCCCTACATAAGAGGTACTACAGACAAAATTAGTAAGGTACTACACAGACATCACATCAGGACTGCCTTCAAAACAGACAGAAAAATAGCAGCCATCCTTAGCAACCCCAAAGATAAAATTGACCTGGAAAACCAAGGCATATACGAAGTCCCCTGTGCATCATGCCCGGCCACATACATTGGACAGACCAATAGAAGAATAAGTACCCGCCTGGATGAACACAAAAATGCAGTCAAAAAGCTGGAACACACTTCCTCACTAGTCCAACACATGGAAGCTACAGGTCATAGCATCAACTTCAATGGCACCAAAACCCTGGCCACTATGGAAAACCCTAGCCACAGAGTCATCAGAGAAGCCATAGAGATTGAAAAAGACCAGAAAGCATGAACAGAAGAGATGATTCCACCAGGCTGTCAATCATTTGGAAGCCTGCACTCACAAACAAAAAAATCTCCACACCACAAGCCAGGCAAACACCTGGGCACAAACAGATCCCCCTGATACCTCCAGCTCAAACACACCCCAACCAGGCACCCAGATGAAACCCAGCTTCCTAACTAATGATAGCCGTCCATTTACCCGAAGCCAAGCTGCACTAAAGGCCTCCATTAAAGTAACACAATGCTGCCAGCCAATCAAGATACAAAAAGAGCCAAAAACAGACAGAAGATATCAGAGACACCCATCAAGCAGAACACAGCAAACTCCGAGACCAATAAACACAGACCAAGACTCCCAACCAATCAGGATGAAGAAAAAACCATTCTGGCACAGCAATAGGCTGCCCCAAATTTAAATCTGAAACCACTGTAAAAGTCTGACCCACAGACGGACACAATACAGAAGCCTGATGATGGCAGATGAGATTCTGCTGAAACGTTGCTACAACTTTAAAAGAACTACAATGACGTGGGAAAATACCCAACCAAGCCGAACACCATACATGTAATATGTATATACCCCAACCAGGCACCCAGATGAAACCTAGCTTCCTAATAAATGATAGCCGTCCGTTTACTTGGAGCCAAGCCACACTAAAAGCCTCCAATACAGGAAACACAATGTTGCCAGCCAATCAAGACAAAAAAAGCTACAAAACAGACAGAAAATATTAGAAACACCAATCAAGCAGAACACAGCAAACTCCAAGACCAATAAACACAGACCAAGACTCCCAACCAATCAGGATGAAGAAAAAAACCATTCTGGCATAGCAGTAGGCTAGCACCAAATTTAAAACAGAAACAGCTGTGAAAGTCTGACTCACAGATGAACACTATACAGAAGCCTGATGATGCCAGATGAGATTCTGCCAAACTATAATGATGTGGGAAGATACCCGAACAAAGCTGAATACCATACATACATACATACATACATACATACATACATACATACATACATACATACATGAATTTCATCTCTTTCATCTTATCATTCCCATCATATTTTAATTTTTATATTTTGCTCTGTTTACCTCCTCCTCGTAGAAACTGGGAGAGTAGGAGTTCTAGTCCCACTTTAGCCATGGGAGCTGGCTGGGTGACTTTGGACCAAGCACCAGGAGACTGAGTGGGTTTTGGTCTCACTTTATCTATGAAAGCCAGCTAGGTAAATTTGAGCTACCTTCCAAGACACTGAGAGTTGGCTGGCTGAATTTAGGCCAGTCACCAGGAGATTGTGAGTTCTAATCCAATTTAAAAAACACATACCTTGCACAGATAATGTGGCAGACGTGGTTTGGTCTCCAACAATGCACGAATACTCTCCACTGTCTTGGGGTTCCAAGTTATGAATGAACAAATCACGGACACCACCATCTTGTCTGATGTCATATTTGGGACCAGCATGGATTTTTGCACCATCTTTGCGCCATTCTGCTGGAGCTTTAGGGACTGTCATCTCACAACGAAATCTGACTGTGGTGCCCTCATCCACTTTCTCATCCTTCAGTCGCTGTGTGAATTCAGGCTTCTGGACTGGAGGATCAAAATGAACAGAAGTAAGTTAAAAAATAATACAATTCTTTCATTAAGTGGCAGTTCTCACCAATTTCTGAAAAATGGAATCTTGGGAAAAATTAGTTATACAGGACCAATGGATGTTTGATGTGTGGTGTGGTGTGTGTCTGTGTGTTTGTGTCTGTGTGTACACACATAATCTCCCGATTTCTAGGAAGACGAGATTCATATACATACACACACATACACATACACACACATCAAATATCCATTGACCAACCATATATATAAATATAAATATAAATATAAATATATATATATATATATATATATATATATATATATATATATATATATATATATATATATATATATGAATTTCATCTCTTTCATCATATCATTCCCATCATATTTTAATTTTTTATATTTTTCTCTGATTACCTCCTCCTCCTAGAAACTGGGAGATTGGGAGTTCTAGTCCCACTTTAGCCATGGAAGCTGGCTGGGTGACTTTGGGCCAAGCCCCAGGAGACTGAGAGGGTTTTAGTCTCACTTTATCCATGAAAGCCAGCTGGGTGAATTTGAGCTAAT
Source organism: Notechis scutatus (assembly GCF_049901735.1). Taxonomy (NCBI): domain Eukaryota; kingdom Metazoa; phylum Chordata; class Lepidosauria; order Squamata; family Elapidae; genus Notechis; species Notechis scutatus. The sequence goes on along the minus strand of NC_142025.1, from coordinate 2,947,769 downwards.
CTCCAAGACATTGGCTGTTCTAGTCCACTTTACACATAAAAACTGGTGGATGACTTTAAGCCATTCACCAGGAGATTGTGAGTTCTAGTCCAATTTAAAAAAACATATACCTTGCACAGATAATGTGGCAGACGTGGTTTGGTCTCCAACAATGCACGAATACTCTCCGCTGTCTTGGGGTTCCAAGTTATGAATGAGCAAATCACGGACGCCACCATCTTGTCTGATGTCATATTTGGGACCAGCATGAATCCTTACACCATCTTTGCGCCATTCTGCTGGGGCTTTAGGGACTGTCACCTCACAACGAAATCTGACCCTGCTGCCCTCATCCACTTTCTCATCCTTCAGTCGCTGCGTGAATTCAGGCTTGAGGGCTGCAGGGTCAAAAAGAATGGGAGTAAGGAAAACATTTAACTTTTCTTCTACTAAGTGAAATTCTGAGCAGTTTCAGAAAAATAGAAGCCTGGGATTAAAAGTTCACAGGACCAATGGATGTTTGGTGTCCCAAGTAAAGTTTGTCAGTGACAAAACATTATTCAGTAACAGAATAACAATGTTGGAAAAAATGTTGGAAGGGACCTTGGAGGTCTTCTAGTCCAACCTCCCTACCCAAGCAGGAGACCCTATACCAGGGGTGGGCAAACTTTTTGGCTCGGGGGCCACATTGACTTTTAAAATTTGACAGACGGGCCGGGTCAGCACAAGATTTTTGGGAATGCCCCCCCCGTTCCCCCTCTTCTCCTCCTTCCCCTCCCTCGGAGGCCCTGAGTCAGGAGTTGCTACTGCCGGCGCGGCTTCGCGCGGCTCCAGTCCTGCGTTGCCTCGGGAAGGGAAAGGCAAAAAGGAAGAGCCGCGGCGGTGCTTTGCAACGGGAGCAGCGGCACCGGAGGCTCAGGCTCAGCAGCTCTTGGTTTTGCCTTTTCCTTCCCAAGGCAACGCGGGACTGGAGCTGCGCGAGCTGCGCCGGCGGTAGCAACTCCTGACAGCCCCAGCCGGACACCTGAGCGGAGCCCGGGCAGAACTGCCTGTTGCTGCTGCCGGAGCACCGCCGGGTCACTTCCTCCAAGCAGCCCGCCCACCCGCCGGGCTTCTCCTCCGCCGCGCGGCTCGGGGCCAGGCGCGAGCGCTCGCGAGTTAAAAGGAAGCCGAAAGTTGCTAGGAAGTTGCTCGGGTGCTGGGAGCAGGCTTTTAAAGTGCCGCCCGAGCAAAGTTTAAGAAGCCCGCCCGCCGGCTTCCTTTTAACTCGCAGGTGCTCGCGCCTGGCGGAGGGGAAGCCCGGAGCCTCCTCCAAGCAGCCCGCCCGCCGGGCTTCCCCTCTGCTGCGTGGCTTGGGGCCAGGCGCGAGCGCCCGCGAGGAAAAAGGAAGCCGCAAGTTGCTGGGAAGTTGCTCGGGTTTCCGGGGCTTCCAGGCTTAAACTTTGCACAGGCAAAGTTTGCAGGTGGGAGCGTCTTCCCGCCGAGGAGCGGGAAGGGTTCCGCCCGGCGGGCGGGCTGCTTGGAGGAGGCGACCGGCGGCGCTCCAGGTTTCCCCTCCGACGCGCGGCTTGGGGCCAGGCGCGGCGCCGCGAGGAAAAAGGAAGCCGAAAGTTGCTGGGAAGTTGCTCGGGTGCTGGGAGCAGGCTTTTAAAGTGCCGCCCGAGCAAAGTTTAAGCAGCCTGCCCGCCCGCCGGCGGAACCCTTCCGCGCTCCTTGGCGGGAAGACGCTCCAGCCTGCAAACTTTGCCTTTGCAAAGTTTAAGCCTGGAAGCCCTGGAAAAAAAGGGGATCGGCGGGACTCACCCTCGGAGAGGTCGCACTCGAAGGTGATTTCGAACTCCCAGCCGAGGCCTTTGCAAAGTTCTTTTCTTTCCTACCCCGAGAGCGCTCCACACTGTTTTGCAGCTTTGGGGCCACGCGGCACAGCGATTTTTTTCAGGGCGGGCCGGATTGGACAGACCAACGGGCCGGATGTGGCCCGTGGGCCGTAGTTTGCCCACCCCTGCCCTATACCATTTCAGACAAATGGTTGTCTGCAGCGGTAGGATTTAAATTTTTTTTTTTTTACTACCGGTTCTGTGAAGGATACTGTAAAATCTGCAGTCAGAGGTGGGATTTGCCGGTTCTCCGAACTACTCAAAATTTCCACTACTGGTTCTCCAGAACTGGTCAGAACCTGCTGAAAACCCACCTCTGGTTGTCTGGAATCTTTTCCTGAAAACCTTCAGCGTTGAAGCACTCACAACTTCTGGAGGGAAGTCCTTCCACTGATTAAATTCTTCTCACTGTTAGGAATTTTTTTTTTCTTGGTTCTAGGTTACATCTCTATCCATTTTTTTCTTGTTTTGCCTTCAGGTACTTTGGAGAATTAGATGGACCCCCTCTTCTTTGTGGCAACCTCTCAAATATTGGAAGACTCGTGTGACCCCCAGTCCTTCTTTTCATTAAAGTAGACATACCCAATAAGATTTGTCTGGCATGCTATATTTTTGAGAAGCCCATATTGGCTTATGGTTATGACTTTGCTTGGTTCTAGGTGTTTTCAGATCGCTTGCTTGATTATTTTTTTCCAGGATTGGTATCTGGGGAGATCCTGAAAAAGATATTCAAGCAACTGATCTGTGAACACCTAGAGACAAGCAAAGTTATAACCAGTAGCCATCATGAGTTTGTCAAAAGCGGATCATGCCAATCTTATTGCATTCTTTGACAAAATGACCAAAGAAAAATGCAGATTAAAATTTAAATGTTCCTCTGCCAAATGCTGCATACTTAATACAGGTAGTCCTTGTGACCACAACTAAGCCCCAAGTTTCTGTTGCTGAGACATTTGTTAAGTGAATTTTGCCCTATTTTATGACGTATCTTGTCATAATTGTTAAGTGAACCACAGCAGTTGTTAAGTGATTCAGACAATTGTTCAGTGAATCTGGCTACCCCATTGACTTTGCTTGTCAGAAGATTGCAAAAGGGGATCACATGATCCTGGAACATTACAACCATCATATATATGAGTCATATATGTCAAGCGCCTGAATTTTGATAATGTGACCATGGGGATGTTGCATTGGTTGTAAGTGTGAAAAATAGTCATGGTCACTTTTTTCAATGCCACTATAACTTTGAACAGTCACTAGCTGTTGTTAAGTTGAGGACTACCTGTACATAAAAGCTAAGGGAAAAACACACATGTATGTCAATAAAGCCTAGAATAAATAAATATCTCTTTTTAGTTTCACCTCTAACAAAAGCTGCTGAGTTTATTTATCATCTATCAATACATTTGTGCAAATTTTACCTTTAACAGTCAATACAGCTGAAGTTTTCTGATCTCCACAAATACAGGTGTAACGTCCAGCATCCTCAACTTCTAAATTGCGGATTACCAACTCAGCGACAGACGCTTCCTGTCTCAACTGGTATTTGTCCCCTTTTAATTTGTTTTCTTCCTTCATCCATTCCACAGGAGCAGCTTTGGTGAGCTCACAATGCAACATGGCTGTTTCATTTTCGATGGCTGCCACATCCTTCAGTTCCTGTTTGAATTGGGGAGGTAGCGCTGAAGGACATAAGAGAAGGGAGTGAAGATTGTCCAGGGGTAGATGGACTTTGGACAAAGTTTGGTCAGAGGTAAGGAAAAGGAATCGATGTAAGAAAAAATAGAGTATGTCCTTCTCTTCCTTTCTTTATATTTTTCCCTTCCTGCCTTTCTCACTGTTATCCTTCCTTCCTTCTTTCCCTTCCTCCCGCCCTTCCTTCCCTGCCTTCCTTCTTTCCTTTTCCTTCCTTCTTTCTATCCTTCTTCTTCCTCCCATTCTCACTGTTACTTTTCCTTCCTTCCTTCCTTCCTTCCTTCCTTCCTTCCTTCCTTCCTTCCTTCCTTCCTTCCTTCCTTCCTTCCTTCCTTCCTTCCTTCCTTCCTTCCTTCCTTCCTTCCAACTTTGATAGACAAACCACAAGACATCAACAAACAAGGCAAAAACCCCACAGATTTGCCAAATGCAGAACTCGAGATAAATTGATTTACCGCGGACTGCCAGATCCGCAGTGGTTTTCTGATCACCACAGACACAGGAGTATTCTCCAGCATCTCCAAGACCAAGGTTATGGATCACACACTCTACCACAGGGCCTTCCTGCTTCAGGCTGTATTTGTCATTTGCACGCAGTGCCTTGTGTTTCTTTTTCCATTCCACCGTAGCCGTTTTTGTCAGCTCACACTGGAGAGCAATAGTTCCACCTTCTGTAGCTTCTTGGTCTTCCAGACCTTTCTTGAACCTTGCAGGGATGGCTGGAGGAGTTCAGAAGGAAGAAAGCAGGTGAATACCCAGATGTTGAAGAAAAGGATCCATTTGTAGGCCCCATGGATCATTCTCCCCCTTTTCTTCCAAACTCAACAGCAAGATCCATTAGCTTGAAGTGTCTTCATCTAGAAGACCTGCAAGGTCCCTTCCAAATGTGTAACAGTAGTCCTTGACTTACAGTTCATTCAATGATCATTTAAAGTTACAACAGCGCCTAAAAAAGTGACTTATGGCTGACTTCCACACACATGAATGTTGAAACATCCCCATGGTCTTGTGAACAAAATTCAGACGCTTGGCAACTGACATATATTTATGACCCGTGATGTGCCCCAGGGTCATGCGATCACTTTTTGTGAACTTCTGACAAATAAATTCAATAGGGAAGCCAGATTCACTTAATAACCGCATGACTAACTTAACAACTGCAGTGATTCGCTTACAAATTGTGGCAAGAAAGGTCGTAAAATGGAGCAAATCTCACTTTACAAATGCCTCATTTAATAACAGAAATTTTGGGCTCAGTTGAGATTGTAAGTCGAGGACTACCCGTATTCTTTTATTCCATCTTGATTTGAAGCAGCAAGATAATTTAATATCTTTTTATTTACCCATAAGTAAGGAGAGGTGCCTCATGCATAAAAGAATCACTTTATATATGTAGTTGTTAACTTGCGACCCCAGTTGAACCCAAAATTTATGTTACTAAGCAGGTAGTTGAAAATGCATTTTACATTTTACAACTGTTCTTGCCAAAGTTCTTAAGGGAATCACTATAGTTGTTAAGTTAGTAACACAGTTGTTCAGTGAATCTAGCCCAATTGACTTTGCTTGTCAGAAGTCCCAAAAGATGATCCCAGGACATGGCAACCATCATAAATATCAGTTGCCAAGTGTCTGAATTTTGATCATGTGACCACAGGGATGCTGCAACAGTTATAAGTGAAAAACAGTCGTAACTCATTTTTTCAGTGACATTGAATGGTCATTAAATGAATGGTTGTAAGTCAAGAACTACCTATAATGAGGCATGATCTGTTGGCAGGTTACTAGAGTTGAAATCTTTGTACAATCCTTGTCTTTAACAGGTTTGAACCAGTTTTTTATCAGAATTCATATTCATCAAAAAGAGCCTGTTGTATTATTTTAAAGAGCCTGTTGTATTATTTTAAAGAACGAGAAACATTAATCAAAGGCACTCTTAGTTTCCAAAAACTTGTGTCCCCATCAGCTCCAGATTGTAAAATTGCATCAGACACAATGATTGTCTGGAACTTCTAAGCAAATTCCTTCACCATTGTCTATAGGAGGATCTATAGCAAATGAATGAATATTATTTGTACTTTATACTGTATAGTGTATACTGTGAAATATAAGCATATTTCTTAGCTGCGGAGTCCTTCGTGCTCTCTGAGCTTGTTGGGTTTGTTGCAGATGTTTCATGACCTGACTAAGTAACATCATCAGAACTAGAAGGGAGTGGGTCTAGCAAACCCCACTCCCTTCCTGAACTGGTGACGTGACATACTGTAGTTAGGGCATAAAATGTTTGCAAGAAAACTACCAAGTTCAGACAGCACCAAGGACCCTACTGTTCTTCTTCTCCTTCTCCCCCTTCCTCTTCCTCCTCCTCCTCCTCTCAGCAAGCTCCATTCTCTTCTAGCACTAGTGATGTTACCTAGAAGGAATTTGCTTAGAAGTTCTCCTTTTCCTTCTCCCTCCCTCCCTCCCTCGTCCTCCTCTCTGCAAACCCAACCCTTCTAGCACTGATGACATTACTAAGTTGGGTCATGAGATGTTTGCAAGAAAACCACAAAGCTCAGAAAGCACCAAGAATTACATAGTTCAACCCCGCACTACAAACATTCTCTTTTATCGATCTTACTCAGCCCCCAAGGGCAGTAAAGAACTTTTGACTTCTTTCTTACATCTAAGATGACCCAGAGAAACTCAGATGTCCTCCTCCCTTTCCATCTATTGGATTTGACTACAGGAAACAAAATGTTTTATGTACCATTCACCCTTAAGAAAGCTGAAGTCTTCGAATCGCCAATGGTGCAACTGTAATCCCCAGTATCGGCCATTTGCAAGTGGTGGACCACCAATTCAGCAACCACACCTTCCAGTTTCATTTCATATTTGTCACTGGGCTTCAGAGCCTCACTGCCCTTCCACCACTTCACAAGGGCAGGAGTTTTGGTCAGCTCGCACCGAAGAATGGCAGCGCCATCTTCAGCAGCTTCAAGGTTCTTCAGGTTGACTTTGAAACCTGGAGGTAACACTGGAGGGAGTAAATAGGACATTTGAGGTCATTCATCCTCACAGCTAGAATAAATCCATGAGATTCCTCTTAAGGGTGATGTATGGAATCACTTGCAGGTAGTCCTCGACATATGGTCACAATGAAGGCCCAAAACTTCCATTGCTAAGCAGGACAGATGCTAAGTGAGTTCTGCCCCATTTGATGACCTTTCTTGCTGCACTTGTTGAGCTAGTCACATGGTTGCTAAGTGAATCTGGCTTCCCCAATTGTTACATGGTCTCAAAAAGCAATCACATGATCCTGAGACTTAAAACCGTCATAAATGTGAACCAGTTGCCAAGCATTTTGATTTTGATCACGTGATTGTTGGGATGCTGTAATTATTGTAAATGTGGAAAATGGTCATAGGTCAATTTTCAGTGCTGTTGTAACTTTGAATGGTCACTAAACAAATGATTATAAGTTAAGGACTATCTGTACTCTCCTAATCCACACTCCAACAGCAGACATAAATTTTCCTGCTTTTCTGGTAAAATGGTACAATTAAATGGTCTAGATCAGCGTTTCTCAACCTTGGAGAGTTTAAGATGAATGAACTTGAGCTCCCAGAATTCCCCAGTGGGGAAGCTGGACTAGATAATCTTAATGGCTCTCTTATAACTCTAAGATTCCAACTGCAAATTAAAAGAATGGGAGCTCAGGTTGTAACAGAAAACAATAGATATAGAAGCTGGTGAAAAAAATGAACCTGCTCAAATTGTGGATTGTTTCCAAAAGTGGCCTAAAGCTCTAAAGAGATACCAAAGATTATAGGGTCCTTGGTGCTTTTTGGGGCTTGGTGGTTTTCTTGCAGACGTTTCATGACCAAACTAGGTAATATCATAAGCCCCAGCACTGATCACTTATCACTCATCACTAGCACTGATGATGTTACCTAGCTGTGTCATGGAACATCTTCAAGAAAACCATCAAGCTCAGAGAGCATTAAGAACTTCACAGTCTTCCTCCTTCCCCCCCTCCCCTCTGCATACCCCCTTCCCTTCTAGCACTGATGGCATTCTCTTGGGTCATGAAACATTTGCAAGAAACCACTAAGCTCAAAGAGCACCAAGAACCCCACAGTTCTCCTCCTCCCCTTCCTCCTACTCTGCATAAACCCTACACTCCCTCCTAGCACCGATGACGTTCCCTAGTTGTCACGAAACAACTGCAATAAAACAACCCAGTTCAGTGAGCACCAAAGATCACACAATTCATCCTAAGCTACAGATATTCTCAAAGAATATCACCAATACCTACTTTTAATCAGAGAGGGGAAAAAAGAGAGAGAGGTGTCATATATTTACCCTGCACAGTGACAGAGGCTGATGTGGTCTGATCTTCACAAATACAGGAATATTCTCCCGCATCCTCTTCAGTCACATCCTGGATTGTAAGTTCTGCAACATTTTCTTTCTGTTTGATTTTGTATTTTGCACCTGGTTGGAGCATCTGTGCATCTTTTCTCCAATCCACCATGGCAGTTTTATTTAAGGCACAGCGCAGAATGGCCGTTCTTCCTTCCAAGACCTCTTGGCTTTTGAGTTCTTCTTGGAAACGCAGAGGTAGAGCTGTGGAGCATGATACCAACAGAGTATAGATTGTTTTAAATTTCAGAATTTTGAGATTTCCAGCAAGGGAGCTTTTTCAAGAATGCAACATGAAAAGAACTCAACCATGAGCATCTGAAGGGTGGAGCCAGCTGGGATTGTGACACAATTTGCATAATGCATGACATCACCACTGCTATTTGCATGATGTCATGGTGTAAAATTAATAATGATAACATCATTGTACAAATGCAATTTCCAATTTGAAGCTGGTTGTCCTGTTGCATGCTAAAAATCAACATTGTTTTTATTGCTATTATAGTTTTAGAATGATTGTAATGTTTTAATCATATTTTTAAACTGAAGTAATGAAGGAAGGGGGAGGAAGGGAGGCAGTGGTGGGATTCAAATTTTTTTACTACGGGTTCTGTGGGTGTGGCTTGGTGGGCGTGGCAGGGGAAGGATACTGTTAAATCTCCCGTCAGAGGTGGGATTTGCCGGTTCTCCGAACTACTCAAAATTTCCACTACTGGTTCTCCAGAACTGGTCAAAACCTGCTGAAAATCACTTCTGGAGGGAGGGAGGGAGGAAGGAAGGATAGATAAATGGAGAGGAAGAAAGGATAAACAGGAAGGAATGATTGCACCTATACAGATATTGGATGGATGGATGAATAAATCATAAATAAATAAATAAATAAATAAATAAATAAATAAATAAATAAATAAATAAATAAATAAATAAATAATTCATAAGAGCGCATTTTCAGCTGAGATGTTACTTTCTTATTTAAAGATCAAAATAAATTTGAACCTGCAAATGTATACCGTAAAATACAATAGCCATGTTCTGCTTTTCTATACCATTTGGGTTCCATCAAACATTTTAGATGAAAAAAACCACATTTTTTTCCTAAAACATTATTCCTCCAGTTTTTATTTATTTATTTATTTTTATTTGTCAATTGCTTACAAGATAATAGGTATAACTAAAAACATAGTTATGAATACATGGATACATATAAGAAAAATAAAAATAAAAAATAAAAGAAACAATTAGTTAGCAGAATTCACATTTTTTGCTGCCTTACCAAATGTTTTTTACAAAGTGGGTCTTTATAAAGCAGACAGGAAAGACGTAGGCATTTTTCTCTGAACAAATAACTCAGTTGGAACTAGCACACTGATTGGGTCTAGAAATAGATATATAACTGCAAGCAACAATAGTACAAAAACAATTCAAAAATCAGAAGTTTAGGAAGAGAAATAAATAAAATACTTCCAGAATGGGAAATAAAAATAGCATTTCAATGGGTCTCATGGGAAAAAAAATCTTTAAGAAGAAAGAAGATAAAAGAAGGCAAAAAACAGCTGATAAAATAGAATTAAAAAGGAATAAAAGAAAGTTGCATGGATACCTTTAGGAAGGAAAATAAAGAAATGGATTAAAATATATTTAAAGGAACAAATGTAGAGATGCGATGCAAAATATCCTTGGGAATTGGCTCAAATTCTGGGCTAAATTGAAAGTTTTACATGGAATTTCCAATGTTATACAATATTTTTCAGTGTTTAGTCTCGGAATGTTGGAGAAGAAGGTATAGGGTTAATATTGTATTAGGAGAGCCAATCTTCATATCCTCCTTTAGCCACAAAGATCATTCTGAAATTCTCCAAATAGAAAGAAGGTGGGATATAAAACTAATCAATAAATAAATAAATATGCATTTCTAAAATGTCAACATCCTTCTTAAAATGCAGTGATCAGAAATGAATGTGCTAATGATATGGTCTGCCCAATAGAAACTAGAAAAGAATAAAACCTTGTTATATACTGTGAGCTAATGTTAGAATGTCTTTAGAACTGAAAAATCAACATATTTTTGAGAGGTGGTAAATTAAAAAAAAGAATATATATTTCACTGCAAGATATGTCTTACTTCTGATATAATAATTCTATGAAACCTGTTTTGATTCAGAAGACATTAATATGAGAGCCAGTAAGGTGTAGTGATTAAGGTGTTGGGCTAGAAACCAAGACATGGCAAATTCTAGTCCAGCCTTAGGCATGAAAGCCAACTAGCTGATTTTAGCCCAATCATCAGGAGATGGTGAGTTTTAGTTCCGTCTTTGGCATGAAAGCCAAGTGCATGAGTTTCAGCCAATCAGCAGGAGATTGTGAGTTCTAGTTCTCTCTTAGGCACGAAAGCTGACTGGATGACTTTGGGTCAAATCATCAAGAGATGGTGAGTTCTAGTTCCGTCTTAGGTATGAAAGCCGACTAAGTGACTTTGGGCCAGTTCCCCCACCATTCTCTTTCCCTCCCTCCCTCTCTCTCTGCCCATCTCACAGGTTGTTGTTGTGGAGAAAATAGGAGCAGGAAGGAATATTATTATTATGTATATTTGCCACCAGAAATTAATATGTCCCTGTGTCAAAAAAGCACAAAAATTCTCTGTGGGAACGCACAGATTTGCACAATCAAGAAATTTTAGCATGTTGTGATAACTATTAGCAAAGACTGCATATTGTTATGTGAGACAAGGAGAAAAGAGATCACACTGGAATTTTGCACAATCAAGAAGATTTTGTCTAGAGAGAAATATCTTAATGAAGGTTTGCAGAAGATATTAAGAGAGGAGGAATGGTAGCATAACCTTAGGAAATTGTAAGAAAGAAAAAATTTTGTGGCACGTGAAAAGATAAAAGCTATCTCCTGGCTTGAGCTTTTTTCAAAGGCCAACGTTGTGGGAGATACTTTCAACCTGTAAAAATCTGCCTTCGGAACCTGAAAGTATTGTGTAGTTAGGATTTCCAACATGGATATGGAGTCTTCTCTTCGCAAAGTAAATACCCATCATCAAACCAAGAACACAGAGTCTGAAGAAGTTGTTAAGTACGTAAGATGGTCCAGATGTCATGGGACCAAATCTTGCCTGGGAATTTTGGGACTGTAAGCTCTTCTGGAGAACATCAAGTGGAGAACCTCATGTTGGAGAACATCATGGGGCAAAGCTTAAGGACCATCTGAGGGTCTCCAGACAGCTCAAATCCCGATAAGGACTAACATTACCAAAATAATTGTAACCACAATCAGCCAAAGTGTGACACTCTTGTTAACTTTGGACACAAACAGGGTTACTTGACCAAGTGACCAACATGGAGACAAGACATCAAGACATCACAATGCGCTTCCAATTTGAAGTCTCTTCGACGACAGACAGAAATCCGTGATCATGCGCGGTTTCGGTCTGGGCTTGCCGCTGGAACGCCCCGAGCTGGCTGGTTTCGGGGCTAAGCCACCCCGTAGAAGTGGTGAAGAGGGGGGAGACCGCCAGCAGGGTTGAGGAGAGCCGCATCTCTCCTCCTCAGCTGGCCATTACTCCCTTTCCCGAAGGTGGTTGCAGCGGTGGTCAGAAATGGCCACCTCAAAGAAGAACTCGACCGGAAAAGAATGTGCAGAAGGAAGATAAGAAGTGAAAGTTTTGGCTGACCGGGTTAAATTGCAAAAGCAACAACTAAGGTACCCTGGAATTTAAACTTACAAAAAATAACATCGTTCCCAAAGAAGAGTTGGAAGCAGCGAAGGAAAATGAAAAGGGAAAGGTTTGGGTTTTTCTTCTTCTCTCCCTTTCCCTATATTGACAACTAAGAGACTTAAATAAGAAATTGGAAAAATCCGCTTTGACATCAATAGGCAATTAAGCTGAAAATAAAATAAAATGCCAAAGGGATAATAAAGATTTCTGGACACTAAAAAATTTTTTTTTCATAAGCAGGAAGGGAGAGAAAAAGAATAAAAGGGCAGGATCTGGAAGAGGGAGGAGACTGCCTGGAATTAAAAAGAATCTACAGTAAAACTTCAACAAGACTTCTAAAAGATATATTTTAACTGGAACTTTGTAACTAAATTGTAACCCCAGGAAGAGAAAGTGGGAAAAAAAGAGCAAAAAGAAACAGCTTGCGTGTATTTGGATTATTTGGTGATCTTTGGATTCTTGGTTATTGCATTTGAATGACTAAAATTAATCGGGTGATTGTTTAAAAATTTATACAATGGCACCACTTCTGGATGAATTGAAAATGGAACTTAAAAAGTACAAAGAAGATGCACAAGAAGGGAGAAGTTCCTTTGGCTTCGTTTTTCAATTCTTAGAAATGGAGATTTGGAACTATGAGAAACAACAAGAAACGTCTGCAAAACAAGAAGACTGGGACAAAGAAGAAGCCATCTTTAATGAACAAGTAATTTTATGTGGGAAGAAAAAGGAAAGGGGGGAAAGAGAATGGAGAATTTAAGATTTAAAAAACAACCAAAGAAAAGAAAAATAATTCAAAAATAAGTATAATACTGGAAAGCAACAGAAAAGGGGAATACAGAAGAGAGAAATAGAGGTAGAGAGACAAGGGGGTAAAAAGGGAGAGAGAAGAAGAGAGGGAAGAAGGAAAGGAAAAGAAGTTACAAAGGACCGGAGCAAGATATAGAGAAACAGGACCTATTTAGAGATAATGGGTGAAAATCTAACTGAAAAAGGGATTCTGTAAAAGTACATAAGATTGTATTGTTATATTAGTAATAGAAATAACTTTAGAAAATTGGAAACAATGTATGATTAAAATGAGGGATAAAATAGTTAGTGTAATTTAGTGAAATGTTTGTTAATAAAATAAGTGAAATAAAATAAATGAGAAAATTGAATTAGGAAGGAACGGGAACATTTTAATTAGTGAATGTTTTATAAAATATAAGTGAAGGGGGGGGGAATTAATTATGGAAAGCTTATAATTGTTCCCATAGAAGTATGATATTTAATTGAAAAATAATGTTAAAGAAGTTAAGACTTTAATGAATATTAATATTAATGATAGAATTGAATTGGAATGGAATGTGTTATTTTAATTACAAACATTTATAATTTTTTTCTTTTTTAAGAATATAGTGTGTATTTTAAGAATGTACCAAGCAGAATCCAATGGAAGTTATGTATTATATTGAATGTTATAACTTTAGGGTATATATTGAAGCCTAAATAAGAGTTAAATGGATAAACTTAAAAGATATAAAGGCGTCATACTCCAATCAGTAACTACAGGAGAAATTTTGTTTAATGAGAAAAGATAATAGATAATTGAAACAGAACAGACAAAAAATACAAATATAATGATTTGAATTGAGATGAGATAATTAAAATAAAATTGAGAAAATTAAAAGAGGGGAGAAGCTATGCAGAAAATGTAAAATAGTAATAAGATATGGAATAGAATATAAAAATGAGCATGAACTTGAATTTGTGTCTGTACGAAGAAATGTAACCCGGATTACGCTACTTTCAAAAAGATGTTTTATTTGTATTTTTTTTTCTTTTTGTGAAAACTCAAATAAAATTTACAAAAAAAAAAAAAAGACATCACAATGCAAATCACACAAGATGATTAATACAACAGACTATGGAACAACTGATTACCATGAACAGTCAGGACGGCTGTGGTCTTCTGATCTCCACACACACAGGAGTAATCTCCCGTGTCTACCACCTTCAGATCTCGAATCAACAACTCGGCAACAGGACCCTCCTGCCTCATTCTGTATTTATCACTTGGCTTAAGAGTTTGTGATCCTTTCTTCCACTGGACCTCAGCCCCAGCTTTAGACATCTCACAATGGAGAGTAGTGGTGGCATCTTCAACAGCTTCCCGGTTCTTCAGCCCTTCTTTGAAAAGAACGGGCAGAGCTGAGAAGGTGGCAACAAGGACAGAGTTGAAAGGTAAGCATGAAGGACAAAGAGATGGAAACCACAGAACATCATACAAGCATGGAAGTCCTACCACTCAAAGGCAGCAAAACAAGAACTTATGGATTGGGAGAACACGGTACACTAGACATTTTTGTAAAATTATTGTCTAGGAGGATGCTATTCAGAGACACACTGAGAAGACAAATAATGGTGTGATATTTAAAGCATATGGACATTTTGGACATTCCAAGTTTACCCAAGAAAGATTCTGTGTTTGGGTATTTTCTCACGTCATTGTAGTTGTGCTTTTAAAGACGAACACAATACAGAAGCCTAATGATGGCAGATGAGATTCTGCCGAAACATTGCTACAACTTTAAAAGCATAACTATAATGACGTGGGAAAATACCCGAACAAAGCTGAATACCATACATGTAAGTACCCGCGAAAACTTAAGAAAACAAATATATATATATATATATATATATATATATATATATAAAGCAGAACACAGCAAACACCAACACCAATAAACACAGAACAAGACTCCCAACCAATCAGGATGAAGAAAAAAAAACCATTCTGGCTAGCCCCAAATTTAAAACTGAAACCACTGTAACAGTCTGACTCGCAGACGAACACAATACAGAAGCAGATGAGATTCTGCCGAAACGTTGCTACAACTTTAAAAGCACAACTACAATGACGTGGGAAAATACCCGAACAAAGCTGAATAACTAACATACATACATACATACATACATACATACATACATACATACGTACGTACATACATACATATATACATACATATATGTCTTCCTCATCCATAGCTGAAGCCCTTTGAAGGCCGTAAATTGAGGGAAGTTCTTATGAACAATATGACAATCTCAGCTCTTAACAAGAAGAATCTTAAATGTTTGGATATCTTCAGAAATAAGAAAGATGGCTTTTTTAAATTAAAAGATTAAAATGTGATTGATGGATAAGCTCTGCTGATATCTACCTAAGCTGGGTGATTCTCTAAGATAGTTGATGAAAGATTGTCACTGTCAGCATATATAGTCTGGCACAAAGATCAGGACTTCAGGAGAAACTAAAAGACTGAGAAAGACCAGGAGATCAAAGGAACCAACAGAATAAATATATATATGGAGAGATAAAAGTTTACCCTTGACTTCTAAAGTTGCTGTGGTTTGCTGTTCTCCAGATATACAAGCATAGATTCCAGAATCTGTTACTTCCAAGTTCTGGATCACCAGTTCAGCAATTTTTCCTTCGTGTTTCATTTTATATTTGCTTCCTGACTTAAGGATCTTGTGTCCTTTCTTCCACTCTATGGGGGCAGAGATTTTGTTCAGCTCACACTGGAAAGTGGCAACTTTGCCTTCCATAGCTTCTTCATCTTTCAAGGATTTGATGAAGAGGACCGGCAGGGCTGAAGAATGAAGAAGTCCATCAGGGTTAGTTGGGAGCACCAACAACTCCTTCCTTAGCAAACATTTGGGTTAATTAATCACAATGCATAATTCAACCTAATCATATACCTTAATGGATTATTGTATGAGGTCTTTCTGATCCCTGATGATTCCCATCTTGTCAGACTACAGAAGCTTGGAAATTACCATTTTAATCTCCAATTTATAGAATTTGTAATCTGGAATTCTTGCAAGTGTGGCTTGACTTTATCATTTGATGCAAAAATTGCAGGAGACAATGGAAGGTGTATTGGTCTTGAGAATACAGGTAGTCCTCAATTTACGACAATACTTCAGCGCAAAATTTCTGTGCTGAGTTGTTCAGTGAGTTTTGCCCCATTTGATGACCTTTCTTGCCACAGTTGTTATGTGAATCTGGCTTCCCTGTTGACTTTGGTTTTCAGAAGATCACAAAAGGGGATTGCATGAGTCCGGGACACTGAAACTATCATAAATATCTGTCAGTCCAAATTTTGATCATGTGACCGTGGTCGTAAGTGTGAAAAATTATCTTTAGTCACTTTTTTCAGGGTCTTGTAACTTTGGATACTAAATGAATGGTTGTAAATTGAGGTCTACCTGTACCAGAGATACTATGGATCCCAATGCATAGAATGAATTAAGGAGAATGGGGGCTGATGGTTGGATTAGATCAGGCTTCCCCAACCTTGGTAATTTCCAGCGGTGTAGACTTCAACTCCCAGAATTCCACAGCTGGCAGGAGTGTTGATGAGAATTCTAGGACCTGAAATCTACACACTTAAAAAATTGCCAAGGTTGGGAAACACTAGATTAGACCACTGTGATAGGGCTAGTTTTGTAGTTATATAAATGACATCTGATTCTTTAAAAAAAATAGGTAGACATTTGCCTCCAGTTTCAAATGGACTGCACAGAGAGGATGCCATTAATTGCAGCACCCCTAATTTCAGTTCAACAGTTTTATGCTCATTTAGAACATAAATATAGAATCATAGAGTTGGGAGGGGTTTTGGTGGTCATCTAGCTCAATAATACCATTCTGAACAAATGGCTGTCCAATCTCCTCTTGAAAATCTCAAATGATGGAATAATCACAATTTTGGAATTAAACCATTCCACTGATTAATTGTTCTCACTGTCAGGAAATTTCTCCTTAGTTCCAGGTTGGATCTCTCCTTGACAAGTTTCTATCTGTTACTCCTTGTCCTGCCTTTTGGTGCTTTGGAGAATAGTTTTGACTCCCTCTTCTTTGTGGCAGCCCCTCAAATATTGGAAGATGCTATCATGCCACTGCTAATCTTTCTTTTCATTAAACTACGGTAAAAAGGTAAAGGTTCCCCTCGCACATATGTGCTAGTCGTTTCTGGCTCTAGACATTCATTAAACTAGACATGTCCAATTCCTGCAACCATTCTTCATATGTTTTAGCCTCTAAACCCCTAATCATCATTGCTCTTTTCTGTACTCTTTTCAGAGTCTCAACATCTTTTTTACATCGTAGTAACCAAAATGGATGGAAATATTGTGGTCTTACCAAGACATTATAAAGTGGAGTTAACACTCCACGTAATCTTGGTTCTATTCTTCTATTAATACAACTGAGGACTGTTAATTTTTTTTGGCAGCTGCAGCACATGGCTGGCTCGTGTTTAAGTGGTAGTCTACTAGGACATCTATTGCTCAAAGAGTTTAACACTTTGAAACTATTAATGCCATTAACAGGGATTAATAGAACATTATTCATTATTCATCTGTTGTATTGTTTGAATTGATAGAATCAAGATCATATGAAGTGTTAAAAACACTTTATAATGTCTTATTAGGACCACACTTGGAGTATTATATCCAGTTTTGGTCACCACAATATTTAAAAAAATGTTGAGACTCTAGAAAAAGTGCAGAGAAAAGCATCAAAGATGACTAGGAGACTGGAGGCTAAAACAGTTGCAGGAATTGGGTATGGCTAGTCTAGTGAAAGGACAACATGATAGCAATCTTCCAATATCTAAGAGGTTGCCACAAGGAAAATGAGGTCAACCTATTCTCCAAGGCATCTGCTAGTCAGACAAGAAGTATTAGATGCAAGATTATCAAAGAGAGAACCAATCTAAAACTCAGGAGAAATTTCCTGACAGTTAGAACAATTAATCAGTGGAACATCTTGCTTCCAGAAGTTGTGGGTGCTCCATCACTGGAGGATTTCAAGAAGAGACTGGACAGCCATTTCTTTGAAATGGTATAGGGTTTCCTGCCTGAGCAGGGGGTTGGACTAGATAACCTTCAAGGTCCCCTCAAACTCTGTTATTCTGCATTCTGAATTGCTCTGTTGCAGCTGATTTCCAGGGCAAGTTTAAAGAAGGTCTTCTCACTGTAGCTCCTACAAACTTTTTGATGTCCCAAAGGAATGTTGAGGAAAAGGTGTTGTGACCTCTTCCTTTGGAAATTGTAAGTTTTTAAAGACAAGACACTGTTTATGAGACTCCAAGATTGATGATGACTACTCAAAGATTGGTTTAAGAAGAAGAAGCAAGTTAGCTGCATAAAGATAAGCTGTGGTACTGAGCTTCATTGGAGAACACTAGAAAACATAAGATTTTAAGATACAGTGACTTAAGGGTGACATGTATATTTTTTTACCATTTATGGTCAATTTAGCTGTAGTCTTCTGGGCTCCACATTTGCAAGTATAATCTCCAGAATCAATGACATCCAAGCTTTGGATCACCAGTTCAACACAAGGACCTTCCTGTTTTAATTGGAATTTTCCATCTGGTTTTAGCAGCCTAGATCCCTTGTACCATTCCACAGTTGCTGCTTTATTCAGCTTACATTGGAAAGTGGTAGATTCCCCTTCAATCCCTTCCTTGTTTTTTAGTTCTTCTTGGAAAAACACGGGCAGTGCTGAAAGGACGTGACATGGAGAAAGACAGGATCAAATTGCTGAATGAATTAGATCTCAATGGATAAAACTCTTGCGACATTTGAAACATACCGAGGGGTGGGGGTGGGGAATCAAGAAAACTAAAACAAGGTTTATGAAACTTCGGAGAAGATCCTGCTTATGAAGCTACATTAAAAGTGATTGCATTTCAGGTGATTGATGAAAGAACCTAGCTACCAGGAGCAACCAAGAAAGCCAAAGAAGATCAGTTGCAAAGGCTTATTACCATTCACTTTCAAAGTTGCTTTGGTCTTCTGATCCCCACACATGCAAGTGTAACTTCCAGCATCTGAGACCTCCAGATCTTGGATGGACAGCTCAGCAAAGCGTCCTTCTAACCTCATTCGGTACTTCTCACTTGGTTTCAGTACTTTTTCATCCTTCATCCACGTGACCAAATCTACAGCTTTGGTCAACTCGCAATGCAGAGTGGCAGTTCCACTTTCGGTCACCTCCTGGTTCTTCAGTTGAGTTTTGAATTGCGCAGCCACGGCTGAG
>NC_142025.1:2776500-2924000 GCF_049901735.1 Notechis scutatus | reverse complement strand
TGCTTAAACGTTTATTGGAAGTAAAAACCTACATTTTACTATACAGTGTATCTGTGTACTAGTTGTGTGTTATTCTTCACCACTCTCGCTACGTCTCCTTTATGCGCTCATTCTCCTAACGGGGAATTACTTCAACAACAACCCTAGCAAAAACAGTTGTAAAATTCGGCATGACTCCCATAACAGGTGCCTTGCTTATCAATGGAAATTCTGGCCTCAATTGTAGCCATATGTCGAGGACTACTTGTAAAGATAGCCCTAGCAGGTGCTTCTTATCTGGACTACTTTGAAGAGTTAATGACCTCATTTTTAGCAAAAAGCAAAGAAAATAAGAAAGCAAAAAATTAGACGAAGGAAGTCCCAATGGTGCTTTTTCAAGAGGCAATGAACTTTCTTGTTTTTCTTTGAAGATATTTCGCTTCCCATCCAAGAAACTTCTTCAGTTCTGGCTGAGCTATGGAGGATGGAAGGATTTATACAGGTAGTCCTCAACTTACAACAATTGATTTAGTGACCTTCAAAGTTACAACGGCTCTGAAAAAAGTGACTTATGACCATTTTTCATACTTTGCGGCATTCCCTGGTTCATGTTATCAACATTCAGATGCTCGGTAACTGGTTCATACTTATGACTATTGCTGTGTTCTAAGGTCGTGTGATCACCTTTTGCAATCTTTTGACAAGCAAAGTCAATGGGGAAGCCAGATTTACTTAATAGGTTACTAATTTATCAACTATAGTGATTCACTTAACAACTGTAGCAAGAAAGGTCCTAAAATGGGTCAAAACTCACTTAAAATGTTTCACTTAACAACAGAAATTTTGGGTTCAACTATGGTCATAAATAGAAGACTACCATTATTCCTTGCAGTCTTCTGATCGTTAGCACTCTCTCTGAGAATCATTGAGGCCATTTGGGGGTTTATCTGTGCCCTCAGGGTCACTTGAATAGTGCAAATGGTGTGGAACCTTTTTGTTACTACTGAAAGGAGAGGAGATAGGTGGCGTCGTATCCGTCCCACTCTGTTGAGAGAGGGTTTTCAATCTTAATGTAGATGGTCTCTTTGACCCCTCTTTCAAATCAGTGGTCCTCGCTGTCCAGAATGTGGACTTTGCTGTGACCATTGTCTTTCAAATGCAGATGGACTGCAGAATCTGGTCCTGATGGGTTTGTTGTCCTATGTTGTGCCATGCGTTTGTGAAGTGTTCTTTTTTTCTCTCTAATGAACAGATCTGTGCATGTCTCCCTGCACTGTAAGCTCCACCACCCATTTGCACTATTAAGGTGCCCCGAGGGCACAGATAACCCCTGAAATGGTCTCAATGACTCTCAGAGAGAGCACTAATGACCAGATGTGTGCAAGGAATATAAATCCTTCCATCTTCCAGCATTCAGTCAGAACTGAAGAAGCTTCTTGGATGAGAAGTGAAATCTCTTCAAGGAAAAACAAAGTCCAGTTGCCTTTTGAAAATGCATAACCATGTCCTGGATGATTGAGAATCCCCACAGACATTTAGACGAGGAAAGGGCAAGTGAAGACAAGGAATGTATCCACCATCTTTCCCTACCGTGGACTTTGATCTGAGCTGTGCTCTGTTTCTCTCCCGCATCACAAGTATATTTTCCTGCATCCTCAGGTTGTGCGTGGTGAATCAGCAGCTCAGCCACACAACCGTCCTTTTTCATCTCGTACTTCTCGCTCGCTCGAAGGAGAGTCACACCTTTCTTCCATGCCACTTTGACCTCTGGCGTGGCGAGGACGCAGCGCAAAGTGACCGTCTCGCCCTCTTTCTTTTCCACATCCTTAAGCTCTTCCTTAAAAATGGCAGGGGCTGCTACAAGGCACGATCAGGATAAGGGAGGGGGCAAAGTAAGGTTTTGGAGGAAAATTCGTACATGAGCTGATATGGCAACAGGAAGCAAATTGCGTTTGTACATGGTTTTGGCAGCAGCAGAGTGCAATAAATAAATCTTCTAAATAAATAAAGCATCTAGCACTGATAATCTTATCTAATTGGATAATGAGACGTCTGCAAGGAAACAACCAAGTTCAAAAAGTACCAAGGACCTTAGTCCTTCCTCTCCTCCTCCTGCTGTCTATAACCCTCCCTCCATTCTAGCACTGATGATGCCAACTGGGTCATGAGATGTCTGAAAGAAAACAATCAAAGACCAAGGAAATGAGATATAATGAAATGAATGAGATATGAGATGATATGAGATTGAAATATAAAGTATGAGGTATGAGATTGAGAAATGAGATATGAGGTATGTCATAGAGATTTGAGGTATGAGATATGGGATATGGGGTATAAGATTGAGATATAAATAATGAGATATGAGGTATGAAATTGAGATGAGATACAAGTTACGAGACATGAGATATGAGGTATGAGATATAAGATATGAAATATGAGATATAAGATTGAGATATGAATGAGATATGAGGTATGAGGTATATATATGAAACTGAGAGGGGGTACAAAATATGACATGAGGTATGAGGTATGAGATATGACGTCTAAAATTGAGGTGTGAGGTATGAGAGGAGGTATGTGAGATATGAGACTGAGATTTGAGACTGAGATATATGAGGCATGACATATGGGATACTACATGAGGTATAAGATATGAGATTGAGATAGATATGAGATATAAGAGTTGAGATATGAGGTTTGAGATATGAGATATGAGGTATGACATATGAGATGAGATACGAGATACGAGAATCAGGTATCGTGAATGAGATATAAGATTGTGATGTGAGATATGAGATGAACATAAGCAACACTCAGCTGAATTGTACTCATCTAGTCCAGCCCTCGGTCCACCATTGTCCAAGCATTCATCTCAGCCTTTTCATAAAATCAAAAGAGACACTTGAGAAAAACCCTCTTTCTCTCGAGACCCTGAGATTATCCACCCCATTTTTCTCTATCCATCTCTGGGATGGAGAACTTCAGAAGACAATTAAGTCCAAAACCGCTTTCAGTACTGGCCAATGTTAGCAAAGGTCCCCTACCTGTCACTTCCACTCGCGCAGAAGTCTTCAGGTCTCCACTCTTGCAAATATATTCCCCTGCATCCGACGGCTTTGCGTCCCGGATGACGAGCTCGGCCACAGGACCCCTTTGCTTGAATTCATATTTGTCCCCTGCTTCCAGGACTATATTGCCTTTCATCCACTGCACAGGCACATCTGGTTTGTTAAGCTCACAAGTAAGACGGACTTTATTCCCTTCCTGGGCTTCCTTGCTTTGCAGTTCTTGGTTAAAAACTACCGGCAGGCCTAAAATGCAAAAACAAAAAAGATGGAAGAACAGAAAGGAAGAGAAATAAATCATTATCCTTTTTTCTTTAAACTAATCATATTGATGTACAGATAGCCCTTGACTTATAACAGTTCATTTAGTGACTGTTCAAAGTTACAAGAGGACTGAAAAAAGTGACTAAGGACCATTTTTTTACACTTATGACCATTACAACATTCCCAGGATCATGTGATTAAAATTTGGACACTTATGACGGTTGCAGTGTCCCAAGATCATGTGGTCCCTTTTAGTGACTTTCTGATGAGCAAAGTCAATGACCAACTTAATAATAGCAATGATTCACCTAACAACTATGGCCAGAATGGACATAAAATGAGGCAAAACTAACAACTGTCTTGCTTAGCAATGGAAATATGGGGCTCAGTTGTGGTCATATGTCGAGGACCACCTATACTTAATTAGCTACTTCTCTCTGGTTTTATTTCTACACGACTGAAACCAATCCTACCTCACACCACCAATCCTACCTTGCACCACCAGCTTTGCACTGGATTGGCTGTCACCAATGTCACAAGTGTAGATGTCACTATCATTTTCTTTAAGGTCTTTGATGAGGAGTTGCAAGACTGTCCCTTTTTGGCTGATCTCATATTTCTGGCTAGTTTGAAGGTCAAGAATGCCTTTCCTCCATGTCACAGAAGAAGTTGGTTTCTTGGTTTCGCAAGTGAGGGTGGCATTCTTGTTCTCCTCCACCTTCAAGTCCTCAAGATCCTTCACAAAGCAGTTTCCAGCTTCTGGAACAGATGAAATCAAAGATCCCATCAAATTTTAGTAAGAGAAATAAATCCATTTATTTGTTTGCTTATGTATAATAACTACTGGCCATAAGTATGAGTTCAATGTGTGAAATTCAATGAATTACCTTCTTTCCATCCAATTACAAGTCTTCGACTTGCAACCGTTTGTTTAATGACCATTCAAAGTTACAACAGCAGTGGATAAGTGACTTATGACCATTTGTCCGACTTACAATTGCTGCAACTTCCCTATGATCACGTAATTAAAATTCAGACACTTGGCAACTGACTCATACTTATGATGGTTGCAGTGTTGCAGAGTCATGTGATCAACTTTTACAAACTTCTGACAAGCAAAGTCAATGGGAAAATCCAGATTTACTTAACAACCACATCACTAACTCAACAACTGTAATGGTCATAAGTGTGAAAAATGGTCCTAAGTCACTTTTTTTAGTGCCACTGTAACTTTGAATGGACTGTTGTAAGTTGAGGACTACCTGCAGCCCTATAACTGACCTTCCACCGATAGCGTGGCTTTTGTTTTGGAAAATTCAGTCTCGCAGGTATATTCTCCACCATCTTTCATTGTGGTGTCATGGATGATTAAAATCGACCGGGTGCCTTCCTGACGTAGGTCGTATTTTTGACTCCTCCGAATCTCTTTGCCATCCTTCTTCCACTTCAGGTTGTTGTCCCATCTGGATAAGTCACAACTTAGGCTGACTTCACGTCCCACCAAAGTGGACTTGTCCTCCAGCTGTTTTGTGAATTCTGCGGGTTTTTCTATGGAGAACAAAAGATTGGGAAACTAAGTCAGAGAAAAGACACAAGATTTGTGACTGACTGTTGCATGTCTGCAACTATTACAGATAGAAAAACTAAGGCTAGATTTAGACCATGATTATGAAATGGCTGCATGCGTGCAGCCTCATGTTGTAGAAATTATCTCTATTGGCTCTCATGAGTTTTTCTAGGACTTTGTGGGGACTTTAAGTGTTTAGATATGGTAAAGTAACTAGATATGGGAAAATAAAGCAATTACTTATGTATATCTCTGTCTATCTGTCTATCAACTATCTATCCAATAATCCATTCATCCACGTCTCTCTCTCTCTTCCTCTCTTCTTCAGCTATCCAACTATCTAGCTATCCATCTCTCTCTCTCTCTCAAATCTACATCTATTTATCTATTCAATTAGACATCCAATTATCTATCTCTGTATCTCTTTCTATTTTTCTCTATATACCTATTCATCTCTCTGTCTCTCTATCCAATCATCCATCTAACTATTTATCCATCTTTTTAGCTATCTAATTCAGAGAGAAGAGGTAGGAGATAGATTCTCTCTCTCTCTCTCTCTCTCTCTCATATATATATATATATATATATATATATATATATATATATATATATATATATCTTTCTCCTTTCTATATCTCTATATCTATCATCTCTACCATGTCTCTCTCTCCCTCCCTCTCTCCCACCCCCTCTCTCTCTCACACACATACACACTGATTTGACAAGTTTGTTATTTTTCCTTTAAGAAAATGTTCCTGAAACATGAAATATTTGCAAGGAAATCCCCAAGTTCAGGGAGCCCGCAAGACCCCACCCTGGCTGATGATTTCATGGACTCTCTACTCCATCTGTCTTATTTTAATACAGTCATAGTTCCCTCCCCATTTCATACCTTTCACCGCTAGAGATGCTTTGGATTTTAAATCGCGGACGGAAAAAACTACTTCACCGGCATCGGTAATTAAGGTTTTCTTGATTGTGAGGGTGTATTTCCTTCCTTTGTTGAAGGCTCGGAATCGGGCATCATGGCTGACTTCATTCCCATTGATTAGCCACTGACAACCATCCAGACTCTCATGTGAGAGGACACATTCGAAGCTACAACCCTCTCCTTCCTGCACTTCAACACTTTTTAGACGCTTTGTGATGCCGATATTTAGCTCTGTGGTGAAATAAGAAGTAGGTTAAATCAAAATAATTACCAGAAATCCTTGACTTACAACAGTTTATCTAGTGACCATTCAAAGTTACAACTGCACTGAAAAAAGTGACACGGCTGTTTTTCACATTTATAACTGTTGCAGCATCCTTGTGATCATGTGATCAAAATTCTAACACTTCCAAATGACTCATAGTTATGGCGGTTGCAATGTCCCAGGGACATGGGATCCCCTTTTACGACCTTCTGACAAGCCAAGTCAATGGGGAAGCCAGATTCACTTAATAACCATGTGACTAACTTAATTCACTTAACAAATGTCTATCTTAGCAACACAAATTTTGGTCTCAATTGTAGTCATAAGTTGAGGACTAACTTAAATTTAAAAACCCATTAAAATGATTAAAATAAAACAGCATTAGCTGATTCTTGAGACCCTCAATCAATTGGAGAGTTCTCAGGTTACAACTGTCAATAAGCACTGAGTCATTGTCGTGATAATGATAAAGCAGCTACCATAGAAGCATGACTGATTTGATAACCTTGTCTTGCCTCCTGGTGCTTTGGAAAATATATTGACTCCCTCTTCTTTGTGGCAGCCTCTCAAATATTGGAAGACTGCTCTCATATCACCCCTAGTCCTTCTTTTCCTTAAACTAGACATACCCAATTCCAACAATCGTTTTTTGTATGTTTTAGCCTCCAGCCCGCTAATCATCTTTGTCACTCTTCTCTGCACACTTTCCAGAGTCTCAGCATATTTTTATATCATAGCAACCAAAACTGGATGTAATATTCTATGTGTGGTCTTTGTAGAGTCTCAACACCTCTTTCTAGTGTCTCAACAATCTTTCTAGAGTCTCAACACCTCTTTCATATCATGGTGATCAAACACTGTGGACATCCCTATGAGGGCAAGACCTCTCCCACACAATGCCCTACAGTTGTGTCACTGGATCCTTATCCTACAATCGTGGAACTCCAAGAGATCTGGAAGCCCACAACTGTAAAAAAAAATGAAGAATGATGCTCTCCTGACTCATTCTGGGTTTCCCAATTATGAGTACCTTGAATGATGACTTTAGACTTGGCGATGTCCATCCCAAGGTCACACGTGTACCATCCAGCATCATCCTTGCCGAGATCTCGGATGGTGAGTCCCAGGGTTTTCCCAGATTGCAGCATCTCATATTTATCTCCTGGGGTTAGTTCCACCCCTTCCTTCTTCCACACCGGTTTCACTTTTGATTTTGAGACTTCACACTCCAGTGTGATAGTGCTTCGTTCCTCAGCAACCACGTCATCCAGAGATTTCATGAAAACGGCTGGCTTCTCTGCAGAAGATGGCGACAAAGGTGTATTTAGAAGCCATACTGTTGGTCAGGCTAACATAAGTAATCTTGATCAATGTTCCTCTGTTGAATTGTATGAACTGGGAGATAATTCACACAATTCTACAGAGTGTGCAAAGACAGTGTCAGAGGTAACAGAGATAACAATAAGTCTTTAAAAGGAAATTGCTTTCACCACTCTGAAAATTAAAATAACTTCTTAAAATAAAGTTTGCCATAACTGCTTATGTTCACTAACAAGAGGAAGTGATAAGGATATTTTAGTACAAGTTGTCCTTGACTTACAACCACAATTGAGCCCTAAATTCCCATTGTTAAGTGAGACATTTGTTAAGTGAATTTTGCCCATTTTACAACCTTCCCTGCCACAGTTGTTAAGTGAATCACTGCAGTTGTTTAGTTAATCACATGATGGACAATCTCGCTGACCATTGACTTTGCTCGTCAGAAAGTCTCAAAATAAAGGGACTTATAAATAAAGGGACTTATGAATGTTATTCACACTTACAACCATTGCAGCATCTCCACAGTCACATGATCAAAATTCAGATGCTTGGCAGACGACTTATATTGATGACGGTTACAGTGTCCCGGGGTCACGTGATTCCCTTTTGCGACCTTCTGACAAGCAAAGTCAATGGGGAAGCCGGATTTGCTTAACAGCCATGTTAACAAATGCAGTGATTCTCTTATCAACTGTGGCAAGAAAGGTGGCAAAATGGGGCAAAACTCATTTAACAAATGTTTCACTTAGCTACAGAAGTTTGGAGCTCAGTTGTGGTCATAAGTTGAGGACTACCTGTAGGATATATACTGCAGATCAGCATATCTACAGAAGCATTTGGTCTCATGAACACACACACACACAAAGTGAGTTTAATAATAGGCCATCCAGAGGATCTGAAATTTTTAGTTCTTCAGAACATTTCTAGATAGGGAAGAAGATAAGGAAAAAAATTGAGCATGGGAAAGGAGCAGCAGTGCGATGGGCCTGAAGCAGAGATTACAACCAAGATTATCACTAGACCAACAACCAAACCATAAACAACCACCCCGTCAAGGAACTACGGACTCTAGAGGAGATGTCCAGGGAACACATCTAATAAATAAACAAATAAATGCAGACAAAGAGTAAACAACAGCCCAATCAAGGAACTAACCTAATTGGGTTATGAAACATCTCAAGAAAACAATCAAGTTCAGAGAGCACCAAGGACCCCACCTGCCTGAAGCTCTCCCATGGCTTCAAGGTGTGCCCATGGATTTCATCTGCCAAGATGGAAGAAGGATATCTCAAGGCCACTGACTAAACTGCCTCCTCAGACCTCAAAAACCCTGGAAGAAACTCACCTTTCACCTTCAGCCGGGTGCTCTCAGAGGTTTTCTTCTGAACTTTGATGGTCACTGTCCCACTGTCTTCTGGTGTGACATGCTTCAGCGTCAGGCTGTGGGACTTGCCCAAATGCTTTATCTCATTGAAGTTGTTGGGGAAGAGGTGGGTGTCATTGAGGAACCATTCAACATCCTCACAATCTTCAGACAACTCACAGGAGAAGGTGGCCAAGCTCTCTTCATCAACCTCCACATCCTGCAGATGTTTGGTGATCTCCACTTTGCGTTCTATGGCAAGGAAGGAGAAGTCAAGAGGACATTGCTCCATTCCGTACATAGCTTGGTCGCTGCTTCCACACGTTGTAACACACATAGAGCCAGTTTGGTCTCATGGTTAAGGTACCAGGCTAAAAAGCAGGAGACCATGAGTTCAAGTTCCAGCTTAGCCATGAAAGCCAGCTAGCTGACTTTGGGACAATTAGTCCCACCTTAATCTCGAAAGCCGGCTGGGGGACTTTGAGCCAATCACCACGAGATGATGAGTTCTAGTCCTGCCTTAGGCATGAAATCCAGCTGGGAGACTTGGACCAATCACCAAAAAATGGTAAGATCTAATCCCGCTTTAGATACCAAAGCCAGCTGGATGATTTTGGAACAATCACCAAGAGACTGAGAGTCTAGTCCCACTTTAGACATGAAGCCAGCTGGGTGACTTTGTGCCAATCACTGGGGAAAGTGAGTTCTAGTCCCTCTTTAGGAATGAAAGCCAGCTAGGGCCAATCTCCAGGAGACAGTGAATTCTAGTCCACCCCTTTTGGCCTCCTACATAAGGTAAATCCTGAAAGGATCCTGAAATCCTATCCCATCAACCTACCCAAAATGGTCAACGTGGCTTTCGTCTCTGCGCTTCCGGCTTTGCATCGGTAGACACCTGAATCCCCGACAGTCAATCTCAGGATTTTGAGCTCTGCTGTGAACTTCTCCCTCTTCATCTTAAATTTCTCAGAAGGTTCCAGCAATGTGTGGTTCCTGTACCACTCAACCTCTTTTGGGGATGGCTTGAAGTCACAAGAGAGGACCACCGAATGCGTTTCCAGGACTGTCCTGTCTTCTAGAGGTCTGGTGAAGATCACCGGAATATCTACAGAGACAAGATGAAGAAGGTCACCTTTGAAACCAAGAGGACTCATGCAAAGACTGAATTAAATTGTGACACATTCTCCTCCAACTAGAATCGTTGTGGTTCCTCAAAAGCTACATAATTTTATGAACTCGGTACCTCCAAACATTTTCCAATCACAATTCCCAGAATTTTACCCAGTTTGAGGTCATGCAGGCTCATAATCTGAGAAATTATTGCCCAATTTGTGTGGTTGTATCCCTTCTCTACAACAGTTGTGTTGCAAAATTTTGGACTGGATTTCTTTTATATCATTTTCCTTTGCTACCCCCATGGTTTCAAAAAGATGCCTCTTCCAAATCTAGAAAAACCCTTGAAATTATCCAAAGGGGTTACCATCACTAATACTTTCCAGTTTGCTCAAACAAATAAGGCAGCTACCAAAATTTTGATGCTGTTTCATTATTGAATCTTTGGCCAAATCAAATCTGAATTGAGTCTATTGATTCTATTTATACAAGAGAATCTTTGTAGCTAAGAGTTAAACTATAGGTTCCTTGCAGGGATGGGATTCTACCAGTTCACACCTATTCTCTAGAACCGGCTGTTAACATTCTAAGCAGTTTGGAGAACCGGTTGTTAGAAGAAATTCCTGGCCTAATCCTGTAAGGAAGGCAGGAAAGAAACATTCTGGTGTTGCTTACAGAAACTGCCTCTCCGTTAACCCTTATTACGTTCTTGGCAGGACAAGACTTCCTGTCTCAGAAACTTCTCTGGAGTTTTTCCCCCCTCCTTTGCTGGTGACCGTTCAAAGTTACAATGGCACTGAAAAAAGTGACTTATGACCATTTTTCACACTTACGACTGTTGCAGCATCCCCACAGTCATGAGAGCCCAGGCGAGGAGATGCGTGCCTAGATATGAGTGATATTGAGTTGGCCACGCCCATCCAATAACATGATCACCAAGCCATGTCCACTCAGTCACATGACCACCAAGCCATGCCCATCAACTAAGCCACGCCCACAGAACCGGTTGTTAAAAAATTTGAATCCCACCCCTGGTTCCTTGGTGTAACTGGACTAGAAGACCTTCACGGTCATTTCCAACTGTATTACAGATAGCCCTTGACTTACAACAGTTCATTTAGTGACCATTCAAAGTTACAATGGCACTGAAAAAAGTGACTTAGGACCATTTTTCACACTTATGATCATTGCAGCATCCTCATGGTAACGTGATCAAAATTCAGACAACCTGGCAACTGACTCGTATTTATGATGGCTGAAATGTCCTGGGTCACGTGATCATTTTTTGTGACCTTCTGACAAGCAAAGTCAGAAGGGGGAAGCCAGGTTAACTTAACAACCACATTACTAACTTAACAACTACAGTGATTCTCTTAACAACTGTGGTAAGAAAAGTAAACAAATGGGACAAAATTCATTTAATAAATGATTCACTTAGCAAGAGAAGTTTTGGGGTGAATTTTGGCCATGTTGAGGGTTACCTGTATTCTATTTTGTTCTGTTTTAATATTCTATTCTATTCTGTTATGTTCCATTTCATTCTATTTTATAAACTCTGCTCTATTCTGTTCTTTCTATATTTTATTCTCTCCTCTCACATTCTACCCCACCCCATCCCAATCCATCCCATCCTGTTACATCACGTCATGTCACATTGCATCCCATCCCACCCCACTCCACTCCATTCCACCCTACCCCACTCCATTCCATTCCACCTCTCTCACCCACTCTACTCCATCCCATTCCATTCAAAATAAGCATCCAGGTCCAACCCCTGTCACCACCCACAAAGTCTTCCGTGACTGTTTTAAACTTGGTAGGACTTCTACCTTACCTTTGACCACCAGATCAGCCAAGGATTTGGACTTTCCAATGGCAAATTGGATGGTGCCTGTCATATCCACATTGGTTTTCCTCAAGATCAGCCGATGGATTTTCCCCTCTTGCTCTATGATGACATTTGGGCCCTTCTGTAGCACTTCCCCACGGAGAGACCATTTGGGGGGCTTCACGGAATGGACGGAGATTTCGCACTCAAAGCGGGCTTCAGCTGGTTCCATTACCTCCACGTCTCTCAGCTCCTTCACGATGTTGATGGTTTGTTCTGAAGAGAAATAATGGAAGACAAAGTTGATTGCTTGGTCATCGCTAGTGGAGCTTGGGGACTTGGAAATCCCCAAGTTTTTCAAGTCATCAGTGTTGAAACAAAAAGAGCTTTCTAAGATACCAGTAGTCCTCGACTTACAATCATTCATTTAGTGACAGTTTGAAGTTACAATGGTACTGAAAAAAGTGCCTTGTGACCATTTTTTTACACTTAGGACCATTGCAGTATCCTCATGGTCACATGAGCAAAATTCAGATGTTTGGCAACTGACTCATATTTATGACAGTTGCAATGTCCTGGGATTGTGGGATCACTTTTTGCGAACTTCTGGCAAGCAAAACCAATGGAGAAGCCAGATTCACTTAACAATCATGGGACTAACTTAACGACTGCAGTGATTCACTTAACAACTACGTTTCCCCAGAAAAAAAAAAGCTTACCCCCAAAATAAGCCCTAAGTTGATTTTACAAATGTGCCCAATATAAATTCTACCCCCCAAAATAATCCCCAATTAAGACCCTGCCCACTCTGGGGTGCATGACATAGAGAGAGGTGTACAGGTAAAAATTAAGTTGGGGAGGATGGGAGGTGGAGCTGCCCTACTACTTACCTTACCTGCAGCCAGGCCTCGCACACCCCAACACCTGTCTTGCCGGCCCATTTTTTCTGCAGCCAGCAAGGTCAGCAAGGCTTTCCTAAGGACCTCTGCAGCCGATAACAGAGCTCCAGATCAATCTGGAGCTCTGTTAAGGACTGTAGCAGCCTTTAGGAAAGTCTTGTCAGCTGCAGAAGATCCTGAAGGCCTCTGACAGCAAAAAGGAGGCCGGGGACAATGCATGCAAGTGAGATGATTCAGTGAAAGACATCTCCCCCGAAAGTAAGACCTGGTGCCTTTCTTGGTGGATATATGTGTGTGTGTGTGTGTGTGTGTGTGTGTGTATATATACACACACACACACACACACACTTTCTTAAGTTTTCGCGGTACTTACATGTATGGTATTCAACTTTGTTCGGGTATTTTCCCACGTCATTATAGTTGTGCTTTTAAAGTTGTAGCAACGTTTCGGCAGAATCTCATCCGCCATCATCAGGCTTCTCTATTGTGTTCATCTGACTCACAACTTTAAAAGCACAACTATAATGACGTGGGAATATATATACACACACACACACACACACACCAAGAAAGGTATATACATACATACATACATACATACATACATACATACATACATACATACATACACACACACATATATATGCTTTCTTATGTTTTCATGGGTATTTATATGTATGGTATTTAGGTTTCTTCGGGTATTTTCCCACGTCTTAATATTTGTGCTTTTATTATAGCGACGTTTCGGCAGAATCTCATCTGCCATCCTCAGGCTTCTGTATTGGGTTCTTTTTAATCTTGTGTGTCAGGCTTAGCAGCCATTTTTTGTTTGAATTTGGTGCTGGATTTTTGCTTTATTTGAATGATATTTTCCTCATCTTGATTGGCTGGGAGTCTAGGTCTGTTTTTATCGGTCTTCGAGTTGCTGTGTTCTTGATTGGTTGGCAACATTGTGTTTTGTGCATTGGGGTTTCTTAGTGCAGCTTGGTTTCTTGTGAATGGCCGATAATTATTTATTAGGAAGCTAGGTTTTATTTGGGTAGCTGGCTGGGGCGTGTTTGGACTGGAGGTATTAGGAGGGGTTGTTTGTGTCCAGGTGCTTGCCTGGATTATGGTATAGAGATTTTTTTGTTTGTGAGTGCAGGCTTCCAGATGATTGATAGTCTGGTGGAGTCATCTCTTCTATTCATACTATTAGGTCTTTTATCAATCTCTATGGCTTCTCTGATGATTCTGTAGCCGGGGTTTTCTATAGTAGCTAGGGTTTTGGTGCCACTGAAGTCGATGCTATGACCTGTGGCTTTCATAGTCCAACATATGTACCTTCTACGTAGAACTGAGCACTGCTCTTATCATCCACGGCATTGCAGGTGTAAATCCCCTCATCCTCAAACTCGGTCTCATTGATGATAAGTTTCCGGTAGGTCCCATCGCTCACCATCTCATACTTCTGGCTGGGATGGAGTTCTTGGTCCCCCTTGAACCACTTAACGATGGCATTTGGACGAGAAACTTGGCATTCCATAAAACCTCGGTGTCTTTCTATGGCTATCTTCACCCGTAGGGGTTTAATTATCTTGACTGGTAGTTCTGAAGGAAGAGAACAGAAGAAGGTCATTGATGTAACTTTGCAGAGAATTCAATGTGGATAAAACAGATAGTTCTCTCATTCATTTAATGATTGTTATAAGTTACAACGGCACTGAAAAAAGTGACTTATGACCATTTTTATGAGCCACGGTGGTGCAGTGATTAGACTGCAGTACTACTGACTGCTGGCTGCCTGCAAAAAGGCAGTTCAAATCTCACCAGGCTGGAGGTTGACTCAGCCTTCCATCCTTCCGAGGTCGGTGAAATGAGGACCCAGATTGTTGGGGCCAAGAGGCTGACTCTGTAAACTGCTTAGAGAGGGCTGGAAAGCACTGTGATGCGGTATATAAGTCTAAGTGTTATTGTTGTTGCTATTTTTCACATTTACAACCATCGCAACATCGCCATGATCATGTGATTCAGATGCTTGGCAACTGACACATATTTATGATAGTTGCACGGAGTCACGTGATCCCCTCTTGCGACCTTCTACAAGCAAATTCAATGGGAAATACAGATTCTCTTAACAACTGTGTAAGAAAGTTCGTAAAATGTGATAGCAACTGTCTTGCTCTACAACAGAAATTTGGGGCTCAATTGTGGTCGTAAGGCAAGGACTATCTGTAGCTAGTTTGAAAATACACTTTTTGAAAAAAAATCACTGAATTATGAAGTCACTCCTTACCTTTGACTTTAAGTTGAGCTTGAGATTGTGCAGCTTCGGCCACAAATTTTATTTCTGCGGAATCCTGCAACTCCACACTGCGGTAAACCAGTGTGTGACTTTTCCCTGCACACAAAAAGACAGTCTCCAAGTTATAGGTCATCCATGATTCATCCATAAAACAAGTAAAAGTCATCTACATTAAGACAAAAGCTTGCCACTCACTTTGGCAGAACCTTCTCCCCATTTAAGGAACTGCCAAGATTACAGAATAAACAGAGTTGGAAGGGACCTTGAAGGTCTTATTGTACAAACAATCGAGCAGAAAACAATAATACCCTGATCAAGAAACTACCAAGAAAAAAAACCCTACACCTGACCAACACTGTTCTTTTTATTTACAGCAAGCAGCTGTAGGTAAAAAGAGAGCAAACTCCACACTCCCTCACATGGATTGACGTTACCTAGTGGACTCATGCAATGTCTGCAAACAAACAACCAAGCTCAGAAACCACCACTTTTCAATTCTCTTCTTCCTACCTTCTTGACGTAATTTGATGTTCTCTCCAGCCCGGATTTTGTTTTTGTTACTGAACCACTGGGTTTGGACATCATCATGCGAAATCTCGCAAAGGAAAGAAGCACTTTCTTTTTCGCTCACTTCAACATCTTCCAATGGTTTTATAATCTTGATGTCCCGGGCTAAGGAATCAAAATGAAACAGTTTTTTATGAAGGTTATGGAGTTTGTGTTCCTTGCAATCATTAATGTGCATTGGGGAATTATTCACAGTTTTATTTTATATATTAGTAGAAAAAAATTCCTGGTGGAATAGTAAGATGTGGATCTTGAGGTTTAGTTAGATGGCCACCAGGAAGGACAGATAAATTGTTACGTTTATGTTTGAATATGGACTTATTATATCACTACAAGTAGTCCTCAACTTATGACCACATTTGAGCCCAAAATTTCTATTTCTAACTGAGGCAGCTGTTAAATGAGTTGCACCTCTTTTTATGACATTTTTGCCACAGTTGTTGAGTGAAACTATAATTGTTAAGTGAATCATATAATCGTTAAATGAATCCAGCTTCCCTCATTGACTTTGCTTGTCAAAAACAAGCTGGAAAGCTGATTCATTTAACAACAATGGCAAGATTGTAAAATCAGGCACAGCTCATTTAACAACCACCATATTTAGCAATGGAATTATGTTCCCAATTGTGGTCATAAGTCAAGGACTACCTGTATTCACTGATTGCTTCAAGAAATGTTGGAATGGAACAGGCTTTTAAAAAGCAGAGATATATTGGAGATATAAAGTATAAGGAATACTTTAATAATATATAATTATAGTAATTATAATTGAAATGGAAACGTTCCTGTATCTGATCTACACTTCTTCACTTATATTAGACCCAACTTTCTACTACAAGTAGTCCTTGACTTATGATCACAACTGAGCCCCAAATTTCTGTTGCTCAGCCTCAGAGAGATAATTGTTAAGAGAGTTTTGTTCCATTTTACAACCTTTCTTGCCAGTTGTTAAGTGAAATCACTGCCGTTCTTAAGTTAGTAACATGGCTGTGAAGTGAATCTGGCTTCCCCATTGACTGTGCTTGTCAGAAGATTGCCAAAAGGACCTTGAGCTTGTTTGGAGGTTCTCGCAGAGGAGCGTAGCTATCGTATACCCTTGACCAAAGATTGGTACACTCCTATCTGGGATGGTCATCCTCTTCCACTGAGCGTGCAGCTTCAGGAGCACGCACATGGAGCGATGAGGGAGAAAGGGGACACCCGCCTAGCCAGCCAGATCAGCCGAATCAACCCTGGTGATCAATGGAGTGACAGATGTCACAGCCAGATCGCCCTCACAATTGGAAATTATAGACCAATATCTCTCCTAAATGTGGATTACAAAATTTTTGTAACTATAATAGCTGATAGACTTTTAAAAAATTTAAATGAATTTATCCACACAGATCAGAATGGATTTCTTCCACATCGACATCTTAAAAATAATATAAAGACAATTCTGGACATTATCGAATATTATGAAGATCATAGTGGTGATCAGGTGGCATTATTGTTTTTAGACGCTAAGAATGCATTTGATAACGTAAAATGGAATTTTATTTTGCAACAAATTAGGTACATGGACTCTGGATAAAAAATATTTAAACGTGATTTTGGCACTATATAATAAACAAGAAACTAAAATTTTGGTGAATGGGGAAATAACAAATAAATTTGAAATACAAAAAGGGACAAGGCAGGGATGTCCAATTTCCCCACTTTTGTTTATTTTGACTCTAGAAGTGTTAACGAGAATAATCAGAAAAGATAAAAGGATTAAAAGTAAATTGCAAGCCTTTGCTGACGATTTAGTTTTTATTTTAGAAGATCCACAAATTTCAGGACCAAAACTCATAGAAAACTTAGAAGAATTTGGAAAAGTTGCGGGGCTAAAAATGAATAGGGAAAAAACAAAAATAATTACAAAAAATATGACAAATAAACAAAAGGAAACACTAACTAGGATAATGGACATCCAGATAACAAATAAAGTAAAATACTTGGGGATTATGATTTCTGCAAGATGTACAATAGTTAAAGATGAGAATTATACCCCACTGATTAAACGAATAGCAAAAGATTTGGAAAAATGGGACAAATTAAGATTATCTTTTATCAGCAGAATAGCAATCATAAAAATGAATATATTACCAAAATTATTGTTTCTCTTCCAAAATGCCCCCATAAAATTAGAAAAAAAATCTTTGATGATTTGGATAAATTAATATTGAAATTTATATGGCAAAAAAAACAACAACCCTAGAATTAAATTAAAATTGCTGCAAGATACCACAGAAAGGGATGATTTTGGCTTGCCTGGTTGGGAAATGTATTATAGAGCTGCAATTCCGACATGGGTAAAAGATTGGATAAATCTCAAGAACAAAAGAATGTTGGCTTTAGAAGATTATAATTTACAGGTAGGATGGCACATTTTTCCATGGCAGGACAAACAAGAGGTTCATAGATATTTCCAAAGACACAAAATTAGGAAGACTTGATAACCACATGGAACAAAATGAAACGACAAATATATGGCTATCCACATTGGAAGTTTTGATGTACCCACATTTGTTCCTCAAAGGGAAAATTATTACTTATGATGATATTATAAATAAGAGAGGAGAATTAAAATCGAGGCAAGACCTGAAAGACCAAGGAGTGGATATAGAATGGTGGGCTTACTTACAACTCCAATCGAGGTATGCAAAAGACATGAAAGAATGGGGAATTAGTAGGAGTAAAGCATAATTGGATGAAACTTTATTGGGAACAGATGAGAAATTGATGAAGAAAATGTATAAAGTGTTATTGGAATGTAAACTAGAAGAAGAAAAAGAAAAAGAAACAATGTTGGCATGGATGAAAGACTTTGGGCATAGTATAAACTTGGATAAATGGCAAATCTTATGGTATCAAAACAAAAAAATAACTTTGGCTACGTCGTTTAAAGAAAACTTATATAAAATGTTTTATAGATGGAATAATCCACCATCAAAATTGGCTAAAATGTACCCAAATCTATTCCCTATATGTGGGAAGTGTAATATGGAAAATGGAATGTATTGTCATCTATGGTGGAACTGTAAGAAAGCCCAAATGTTCTAGCAGAAAATCCAGAAATGGTTAGAAGAGATGTGTGAAATTAAAATAGAATATAAACCCGAATCTTTCTTGTTGGGAATTAATGTGGGAAAATACAACAAAGATATAATATATTTAATAATCCGTGTAATCACAGCTGCAAGATTAGTTTATGCCCAAAAATGGAAACTCCGAAATAGAAATAATTAGGAAAATTTGGAATTGCACAGAAATGGATAAATTGACACAAGAATTAAAAAATAAGGATGATTCTGATTATTACAAGATATGCGGAAAGTTTTATCACTGGTTAGAATCTAGGAAGGATCAAAAAAATATAAAAATGATTAATGTTTATGTATATAAACATTTATATACATTTTGTATATAAAATGTAAATATATATTATTCTTTATATGAATTAGTGATGTAAGAAAACTAGAGATATCAGGATGATTGCACCACGTCCACCACGTGCACCATTGTTTTTAAATGTCTTTTTCTTTTTTGTGTGTGTTTGTTCAATAAAATTTAAAAATTAATAAAAAGATTGCCAAAGGGGATCACATGATCTCAAGACACGGCAACTATCATAAAATGTAAGTCAGTTACCAAGCATCTGAATTTCAATCATGTGATCATGGGGATGCTGCAATGGTCAGAAGTGTGAACAACGGTCATAAGTCACTTTTTTCAGTTCTACTGTACCTTTGAATTGTCACTAAGTGAATGGTTGTAAATCAAGGACTACCTGAATAATGAAACAAACATCTATATCCTGGCACTGTATATAAATAGCTAGCATATCTTGGATAAATATTTTCACATTGATACAAAGCCCAGTGCTTATCAGAACAACAAACAGATGTAATTTATCCTGATTGTTCACAAAGAAGGCGACTTTCTCCATTCTGTATTGACAAAATATAAATAAATGGAGAATTTTGCTTCCTTAAATTACATGTATTTATTTGATTCTTAGTCTGACTTTATTACTTCCTAAGTAACTCAAGGCAGCAAGCATACTTGATACTCCTTTTTCCTCCTCTTTTCTTCTGTGAGGTGGGTTGGGCTGGGAGAAAAAGACTGGCCCAAAGTCACCCAGCTGGCTTTTGTACCAAAGGTGGAACTAGAACACACAATCTGCTAGTGGTCGGCCCAACTAGCTTTTGTGCCTAAGGTGGGCACTGGGTCTGTGTGTCTAAGGAATTCTACTGTGATTTAATATTCTATTATATTAACTACTGTTAATCACAGCTCATAAATTCTTGTTCCTTGGATGAGATTCCAAGAAAGGAAACCTGACTTCAACAAATTTAGGGATTTAGGGAGGGCATTTGTACCATAGATCTCCAAAACAGCTGAGCTCTTATCATCTACCGCATCACACATGTATGTTCCTTGGTCTTCGTATTCGCATGTATGAATGATGATGCTTCTCTTTGTTCCTCTAGAAGCGATGACCATCTTTTTACTTGGCCGGATCTCCACTCCATTCTAAAATCAAGAAGTCCACAGAGGAATTTATTGACAGAAAAGTTTTGAGATAGTTCCTGAGATCCAGGTAGTCCTCGACTTATGACCACAATTGAGCGCAAAATTTCTATGGCTAAGTGAGATACAGTTAAATTAGTTTTGTTCCATTGTACAGCTTTCCTTGCCACAGTTGTTAAGAGAATCACCACAGTGGTTAAGTTATCAACAGAGTTGTTAAGTGAATCTGGCTTCTCCATTGACTTTGCCTTTCAGAAAGTTGCAAAAGAGGATTACGTGACCCCAGGATATTGCAACTATCATAAATATGAGTCAGTTGTCAAGTGTCTGAATTATGATTATGTGGCATGGGGATGCTGCAAAAGTTGTAAGTGTTAAAAATGGTTATAAGTGCCCTTGCAACTTTGAACAGTCACTAAATTGGCCCCCACTCTAACACTCTTCTGGAAGGTGCTGAGGGACATGATTCTGCCAGTGGACCTGGGGATCCCAGAGCTGGATAGAGACCATTAAATGCTTGTATAAATATGTGCTGTCACCAGGATGGGGGTATGTAGGGAGCTACTATTTCATTAATTTATTATTTTTTATTATTTTATTATTTTCTTTTATTATTTTTATTTTTATATGATGTTTTTATATTTGTGTAAGCTGCCTTGAGTCACCATGGCGAATAGGCGGCAATATAAATTTTCTAATATAAATAAATGAACTGTTGTAAGTCAAGGAGATGCAATCTTACAAGACAGAGGTTCAAGCAACTTCACTCATTGAAGTGAAGTCCACAGCTTATATTTAATAAATTCAATACCTTACGCCACTTCACTTCCACGTTGGCCCTGGAAAGTTCGCACTCGAGGGTTACGTCATCCTTGTTCTGAACTTTGAGATCTTTTAAAGGTGTGATGATTTTCACAGGGGATTCTGCCAAGGAGAAATAACATGTAAGCAATTGAAATGTTAGCCATATATCAAGATAAATTTCTTAGCCTGGTCTAGCACTGGCCAAAATAGCATCAGACACAAAGATAAATTAATATATTTTACTTGTGCATTAAGTAGAACATAGGTCTCTCCCTGATATAGGTCTTCTCTCCCTAAGTGAGAAGACACTTAGAAAAGAGAGAAAACACATTACAGCTAGTCCTCAACTAACAATAATTTGTTTAGTGGTTTTTCAAAGTTACAATGCACTGAAAAAGGAACCCGTGGCTGTTTTTTACACTTATGACTGTTGTAGCATTCCCATGCTTATGTGATCATAATTCGTGATTCAATAAGGTAACATCATCAGTGTTAGAAGGGAGGGGGTTGGGAGAAGGAAGGAGGAGGAGGAGGGGGGTCCTTGGTGCTCTCTGAACTTGGTGGTTTTCTTGCAGACATTTCATGACCCACCTAGGTAAAATCATCACAAGGGAGTGAGATTTGCTCTCATTTTATATACTAGTCACTGCCGCGTTTATGGAAGTGTCCTTGGTAGTTCCTTGTTTAGGCTGTTCTTTACTGTGTTAGTAGTTCCTGTTTGGATATTATTTACTGCTGGGTGTTAAATTCTGCTTATCTGGGAGTCACGTTAGCTTGTCAGGAGATGTGATCTTTCAGCTTTTTGACTGTCTGTTTTAAATAGTGTGTGGATGTTTATCTCTATGTGTCTGTTGATGGCTGATTTGTCTGAATGTCAGGTTTCCAAGAAATTCTCTGGCTATGGGGTTGAGGACTGCTTGTAATTTAAACGAGGTTACCTTTCACATTAAGCCTGCTGGTGGTGTGAATCCCTTCGGCCTTGAAGGAAATAAGAGCTGAATCTTCCAATGTCAGGGACGAGAGGGTCAGTGAGTGCTTCTTCCCTTGGACAGATATCTGGCAGTTGTCCTGAGACTTGAGACGGAGACCATCCTTCATCCAAACTGCTTCCACATCTTCATGGGACAGTTCCACCTCAAAAGTGACTGATTCTTTCTCATGAACATCTGTCGGTTGCAGGCCTTTGATCAGTTTGATGGGTCTCACTAGGAAATGGAACAAGATGGATGAGACACATTCAGGTCAAAAGTCTCATATATATCACTCTTCAATTGAGAGGAACATAGGATCTCCTGCTCCTCACCGTGAAGCCAACCAAATTTGCATGCCATTTGACCTCATTTGAAAACCACAGTTGTCCCCATCATCAATGCTAGAAGAGTTAGCTCTCTATCTATACTCATTCATTTATGCCTTGATTCATTCATTGATTCATTCATTCTCTATGGAATTGGTGCTTTCTAAGTTTGGCTATTTTCTCACAGATGTCTCATGACCCAACTAGGTAATATCATCAATTCTAGATCTAGCAGGAAAACCATCCAGCTCAGAGAATGCCAAGAATTTCCCAACCATGAAAATTATAAAATGGTGGAACAACTTTCCTCCTGAAATCCTGGGGTTCCACCCCTAAAGGTTTCCAAGCAAATTTGGACAACTGTTGATCTGGGATGGTCCAAGTCTTCCTGGCCTAGTCTAGAAGCTCTCCACTGTCCCCTCCAACCTTCTACAATTCTCACAAGGGTTGCATTCCTCAGAATTGGCCCCAAGAGAGGACTTACTGTCTACAGTGACCTTGGCTTGCGTCTTATCATGGAGGGTCTCGCAGGAATAAAATCCACGATCGTCACAGGATGCGCTCCTGATCACCAAGCAGTGCTTTGTTCCCTGGGCCTGGATCTCCAGATTGGCCGTTGGGTGAAGGATAGTCGCGTTCTTTGTCCACTTTACCTCTGGGGTTGGCTTAGATAGCTCAACTTCGAGGACAATCATCTGCTTCTCTTCTACAACTTTGGCCTCCAACTTCTTCACGAATAACACTGGCGCTTCTGATTATGAGAAAGACCAAAAGC
Organism: Notechis scutatus; assembly: GCF_049901735.1. Lineage (NCBI taxonomy): Eukaryota > Metazoa > Chordata > Lepidosauria > Squamata > Elapidae > Notechis > Notechis scutatus. Next base: position 2,901,122 of record NC_142025.1, on the reverse strand, counting down.
ATCAGATAGATCAAAACCACAACAGATACAGGTAGTCCTCAACTTAAGACCATTCGTTTATCCATCATTCCTAGTTAAAACAGCACTGAAAAAAGTGACTTAAGACCAATCCTCATACTTACAACCATCACAACTTTCCCACAGTGATTTGATCAAAATTTGGATGATTGGCAACCAGCATGTACAAGTAGTCCTGACTTCCAACCATTCATTTAATGTTCAAAATTACTATGGTAGGGAAAAAATGACTTATGAGTGTTTTTCACACTTACAACCATTGCAGCATTTTCATAGTCAGGTGATCAAAATTCAGATATTTTGGAAATGGTTTACATTTATGACAATTACAGTATCCTGCGATCAAGTGATCTGCTTTTGCGACCCTCTGCAAACAAAGTCAATGGGGAAGCCAGATTCACTTAATAACCATGTTACTAACTTAACAACTGCAGTGATTCAACTGAACAACTGTGGCAAGAAAGGTTGTAAAATGGTGCTAAAATCACTAAACAACTGTCTCACTTGGCAACAGAAATTTTGGGCTCAACTTTGGTCGTAGGTCGAGGATTACCTATTTTGATGACAGCTGCAGTGTTCCAGTATCACACGATCACCATTTTCAACCTTCCCAATAAACTTCCATCCGGCAAAGTCTATGAGGGAAGTCGGATTTGTTTAACAACCTCATGATTCACTTAATGGTCGCAGTGATTTGCTTAACATCCATGATATAAAAAAAATGCAAAAAAAAAAAACGTGCCATGATTTGCTTAACAAGTGCTTTGTTTAGCAATGAAAATCCTGGTCCCAATTTATGGTTATAAGTCAAGGACTACCTGTATTTAAAATGGAGAAAACTTTCACCCAGCATTCATATTTTCTTCAACTGGGGAAGCCTTTAAAACGTACCGTTTGTTCTACCATCTTATTCTGGGTAATAGATGGTGGTCCAACACCAAAGAATGTTTCTATCTAGCCAATCAGGATTTTAAGCTTTTCCTCACATGAAAACATACTTTGCAAGCACTATAGAGTGATCACTGTTTCTAAGATCTCATCTTGAGGCGCTAGGTTCCTACAGGTAGTCCTCAGCCTAGTATCATTATTGAACCCCAAATTCCCATTGCTAAATAGACAGACATAGAGGGATCCACCAAGCAGGTATAGATAGACCTTGACTCACAACCACAACGGAGTCCAAACTTTCTGTGGCTAAATGAGACACGGTTTTAAGTGACTTTGACCCCATCGAACAAGCTTCCTTGCCACACTCATTAAGTGAAACACTGCAGTTGTTAAGCTAGTCCACAGTTGTTAAGTGAATCTGGTTTCCCCATTGACTTGGCTTGTCAGAAGGGGATCACGTGACCCCGGGACACTGCAACTATCATAAATATGAACCAGCAAGTTCAAACCAGTGGTGATATGCTACCGGTTCGGACCAGTTCGACCAACCAGTAGTAAAAAAAAGGCTGACAATCAGCTGAGAGGAGGAAAAAAAATCCTCCTACAATCAGGTGAGAGGAAAAAGAAGAGAAAAGCGCAGGATTGGCCCTCCCATCCGCCCCTGCGCTTTTCTCTTTTTTAATCCTCTCAGCCGATTGGCCCTGCAGGTCTCAGCTGGTGTGGGGAAAGCTGCGCGCCAGCGTTAGGCAAAGCAGGCCCAACAAGCCACGCCCACTGAACTGGTGGTAAAATAATTTGAATCCCACCACTGCTTCAAACGGTCCTTAAATGAATGGTTGTAAGTGGGGGACTATCTGTATTTGCAAACAAGCCACTTCTCCCTTGTTAGACCCACCTGGCTCGCAAGGACAAGAAGGCAAGGTGTGTTGTGGGTTCCATCTATTAAGATTGTATATGTTATGTATTAGCTCTATGGAGAAACCATGAAAAAGGGCCTCCTCGGTGCTGGCCCTGTCTTTATGGAACAATATTCATCCTGAGTGATGGGGAGGTATTATGATGGGTTTTTTTAATATTATAAACTGTCCAAAGTTATCTTTGGGTGAGTTTGGTGGCCACATAATTTATAAAATAATAAAATAAAATAAAACAATTAAAATAAAAAAATAAAATAAAAACAATATAAAGTAAAATAAAATAAGTTGCAATAAATAAAAAGCAAAGTAAAATATAAAAATAAAACAAACTTAAAATAAAAAATAAAAAAACAATAAAATAAAAAAACTAAAGTAAAAATAAAATAAAGTTAAAATACAATAAAATAAAAATAAACTAAAATCAGAATAAGATAAAAAGTTAAAATACAGAAAAATAAAATATAAACTAAATATAAATAAGATGAAAAACTAAAATACAATAAAAATAAGCTGAAATCAAAATAAACAAAATAAGAGAAAAATTAAAATAAAATAAAATAAAAAGTAAAATCAAATCAAATTAAAATACAATAAAATAAAAAGTAAAATCAAATCAAATTAAAATGCAATAAATTTAAAAAATAAACTAAAATAAACTGAATAAATATTTCTGCTTCATTGACTATGCTAAAGCCTTTAATTATGTGGATCCCAACAAAAGTATTTGTTTAACAAAAGTAAAATAATAATAAAATATAAAATAAAATATAAAGTAAACAGCAGTTCAAACCAACAGAAGAGCATCCGGAAATGCGATCCCATACCTGGACGTTTCCCTCCATCCTTGATGGATACCCCCCCACTCCCCGGTCTCACCTTCCACTCGGAGGTATGCCCGGCTCTCTTCTCCTTCAGCTTCGGCGGTGACTTCCCCACTGTCCTGGACTGTCAGTTCAGTGAGGGTGAGACTATGATGGACATCCCGATGAGAAACGACATATTTCTTGCTGGCTTCAATCGGGGCGCCGCGGTGGCTCCACTTTACGGATGTGTCGCTGGGGGAGACGGTACATTCAAAAACTGCCTCTTTGCCTTCTTCTGCCACAACTTTGGAGAGGCCCTTGACAAACTTCACAACGCGAGGTGCTGAAGAATAGAGCAGGATACATATCACACAAAGGGGAAAACTGTTCTTTTGTGGATGTTTGAGGAGGGCCTCCTTAATATGATCTCTCAGCTTGCAGACTCGAATTTGTTAGAAAGTGACAAGGAGGAATTTCCAAATCAGCACACGTTGTAACTAAGAACATCATTGGTGCTAGAAGGGAGTGGGGTTTATTCTCTGTTTATGGACAAGTGGTTTGCTCTGACTTATCACTGATAGGCAAGTTATTTGTAGATAAACAGAGAAGAAACCAGAGTTCCTACTAGCACTGATGATGTTATCTAGTTTTATTTATTTGTTTGTTTGTTTGTTTGATTGATTGATTTGTCAATCACTTACAAGATACAGTTATAAGAATAAACATAGTTTTGAATACATGAGATAGATACTTATAAGAAAAATAAAAAGAAACAATAGGACAGGGACGGTAGGCCCAATTGGTGCGCTTATGCACGCCCCCCTACAGGCCTCTTAGGAAGGGAGTGAGGTCAATAGTAGACAGTCTAAGTTGGATCATGAAACGTCTACAAGAAAGATACCAAGCTCACAGAGCATCAAGGACTTATCACCTCCTCCTCCCTCCTTTTCCTCTTCCTCCTCCTCTCCTTCTCCTCCTCCACCACCGCCTGTTTCTTCTCCTCTCCACAAACCCCTCTCCCTTCTAGCTTGGTCATGAAACATCTGCAAGAAAGCAGTCAAGCTCAAAGAGCACCAAGGAACCCACAGTCCTCCTTCTCTTCCCCCTTCCCCCCCTCCTCCTCTGTCTCCTTTGCTCCTCTTCCTTCTGCCCTCCTTCTCCACCTCTTCCTTCTCTTCCTCCTTCCCCTCTTCCTCCTCCTCCCTTCCACAAACGCCCACTCCTTCTAACACTGATGTTCTCTCGTTCACAATAGCTGCTTTCTGTGGCACTACCACTTACCCCATAACATCAAAAAGTACCTGTGGGTGTGACTTGAATGGTGCATTGGTCATTCCTTGTCTCACATGAATATTCTCCCTTGTCCTCTGCTCGTAAGCTGGAGATGACCAGCACTCTCTTGGCACCAATTTCTTGCATTAGGTAGTGCTTGCTGGCTTTAAGGATTGTTCCATCCTTGCGCCACACAACCGTGCCTTCGGGCTGGCTGAGTTCACAACTCAAGCTCAAAGCTTTTCCGAGCTCAGCTTTTATGGGCTCTAGCTTTTTGGCAAACTTAACTGGTATTTCTGCAGGAGAATTGGAAGACAGAAAAAAAAATAGGTCAAAAGAAAGATCATATAGTGCGGTATTTATTTAGATTTTTTTAAAATCAAATGTCCAGTGGTATAAAATGTGCTGAACACAGAGGTTCTCTTTGTCCAATGATTTATCTGATGGATACATTTTTGGCTTAAGGAAGACGTTTTTCTAAGTTTTGAATAGTATGTAGCAGAAGAGGATATTTGTAGCTCAAGGTTGAACTGTGGGATCCAATGGTGATCTCTGAGCTGGGTTGGTTTCTTGCAGATATTTCATGATCCAAATAGGGGACATCATTAGTGCTAGAAGGATGTGGGAGGATTTTTTTGGGGGGAGGAGGAGGACTGTGGGGTCCTTGGGGCTCTCTGAGCTTGGTTAGTCTCTTGCAGACATTTCATGATCTATCTATGGAATGTGATCGAACCTCTCTCCCTTTTAGCACTGATGGTGTTAACCTAATTCATTCATGAAATATGTGCAAGAATGCAACAAGCTAAGAGAGCCCCAAGGACCCCACAGTCCTCTTCTTCCTCTCCCTCCTCCTCTCCCTCCTCCTCCTCCTCCTTCTCCATCCCCCTCCCCACAAACTCCACTCCTTTCTAGCACTGATGATGTTCCCGCAGAAATATTTGCAAGAAACCCACCCAGCTCAGAGACCACCCAAGATCCCACAGTTCAACCTCAAGCTACAAATATCCTCCTTTCTGCAAAACCAACCTCCTTCTAGCACTGATGATGTTCCTTAGTTGAGTCAGTTCCTTAGTTGAGTGCAAGAAAGCCACCAAGCTCAGAGAGCACTATAGACCCCCACAGCTCTCCTTCTTCTTCACTTCCTTTCTGCAAACCCCATTCCCTTCTAGCACCGATGGTGTTCCTATTTAGATCATGGAAACATCTGCAAGAAAGCCCCCAAGCTCAGAGAGCACCAAGGACTCCACAGAACTAGTAACTAATGGCTCACATAGCTCTTGACACCACATTATTCTGAGGCTGGAAAGAGCTTGAGATGATTTATTTCATCTTTGACTGATCTGATCTTTCTGTCTCATGTTAGTTGGCCTTGCAATCTTCACCAAATTGCTTTGACATTTCAGGATGGCCACCTCTGTTTGTCTCTCACCTTCCACCTTGAGTTGGAACTGCTGTTTCTCACTCATAGTTTCGCAGGTGTACAGACCAGCATCTTTTGTTTCGGCTGTCTTCACAATCAAGGTCCTAGCCGCCTTTTCCTTCTTGACCTCATAGTTCTTACCATCTTGGATCTCAACTCCGTCCTTGAACCATTTGACCTCAGCATCCTCAGGTGATACCATGGCGGAAAAGATGACCTCCTTGTGCTCCTGAGCAACAATGGTCTCCTCCTGAGCAGCTTTTCTTTGGAGTTTGACCTCTGGTTCTGGAAGACCAATGGGAAAATAAGTACAGGTAAGTCCTCAACTTATGATCACACTTAAGACAGGAATGCCTGTTGCTAAGCAAGGCAGTTTGTTAAGTTGGTGGTGAATCTAACCCTCTTCCCCATCAATACCTCATAGAACATAGAATGATAATAATAGAATTGGAAGGGACCTTGGAGACTTCTAGTCCAACCCTCTGTTCAAGCAAGAGACCCGATACCATCCTGGGCAAACGGCTGTGCAATCCCTTCTTGAAAACCTGCAGGGGTGGAGCACCCAGAGGCTATGGAAAGTTGTTCCTCTATTAATTGTTCTCACCGTTTGGAAATTTCTCCAGAGTTCCAGGTTGCTTCTGTCTTTGGTTAGTTTCCATCCATTGCTTCTTGCTCTGCCTTCTAGTGCTTTGGAGAACAGGTTGAACCCCCCCCCTCCTTTGTGGCAGCCCCTCAAATATTGGAAGGCTGCTATCGTGTCATCCCTAGTCCTTCTCTTTGATTGGTTAGACATACAGGTTATCCTCGACTTACAACCATTCACTTAGTGATCATTAAAAGTTACAACATCATCACAGAAAAAAGTGACTTATGACTGTTTTTCACATGCCCTTTGCAGCATCCCTATGGTCACATGATCAAATTCAGATGCTTGGCAATTCACTTAACAAATATCTCACTTAACAACATAAATTTTGGGTTCAATTGTGGTCGTGTGTGTAGGATTACCTGTACTATCCTCTCACATGATCTTCCTCAATTGAAAGAAACCTGGGACTACACTGGTCTTTTTAGAAGCTGCAACACATTATTAGAAAAGGAGAAGAGAAACTCACCTGTTGCTTCCACCTTGAAAGTCACTTTCTGGCCACCTGCTTCACAGGTATACTCTCCAACGTCCTTCATTGCCACTTGCTCCAGACACAGTTTACGAGTGGTTCCATCTGATTCCATCTTGATGTGTCTGCTGATGGGGATGCGTTGTCCATCTTTGTACCATTCCACCTGAGTGTCCGAAGTGGCCACCTGGCAGGTCAAAATGGCATTCTCCTTCAGGACTGTCCTGACCTCCTTCTTCATTTTGTCCTTATTTGTAAAGACTTCAGGAGCTTCTGTGATGAGGAAGAAAAAAGAGATGTTGGCGACTTGCACCACAAGAATCAAATTTTAATCTCTTTATCTTATTTCAATCTCTACCTACTTATATATTCCTTCATCATCTCATCCTTCCATCCTTCTCTCTCTCTCTTTCTCTCTCAAATCTGTCCATACATCATATTCGTTCATCTCTATGTCTATGTGTCTTTCTGTCTGTTTCATCTTTCTATGTTTCTAAATGTCTGCCTGCCTGCCTGACTGCCTGCCTATCTGTCTGGGCGTCCACTCACCCACCCGCCCATCCATCCATCCATCCATCCATCCATCCATCCATCCATCTATCTACACTGCTCAAAAAAATAAAGGGAACACAAAAATAAGACATCCTAGATCTGAATGAATGAAATATTCTTATTAAATACTTTGTTCATTACATAGTTGAATGTGCTGACAACAAAATCACACAAAAATTATCAATGGAAATCAAATTTAGCAACCCATGGAGGTCTGGATTTGGAGTTACACTCAAAATTAAAGTGGAAAAAAACACTACAGGCTGATCCAACTTTGATGTAATGTCCTTAAAACAAGTCAAAATGAGGCTCAGTAGTGTATGTGGCCTCCACTTGCCTGTATGACCTCCCTACAACGCCTGGGCATGCTCCTGATGAGGTGGCAGATGGTCTCCTGAGGGATCTCCTCCCACACCTGGACTAAAGCATCCCCCAACTCCTGGACAGTCTGTGGTGCAACGTGGCGTTGGTGGATGGAGCGAGACATGATGTCCCAGATGTGCTCAATTGGATTCAGGTCTGAGGAACGGGCGGGCCAGTCCATAGCATCAATGCCTTCGTCTTGCAGGAACTGCTGACACACTCCAGCCAATGAGGTCTAGCATTGTCGTGCATTAGGAGGAACCCAGGGCCAACCGCACCAGCATATGGTCTCACAAGGGGTCTGAGGATCTCATCTCAGTACCTAATGGCAGTCAGGCTACCTCTGGCGAGCATATGGAGGGGCTGTGTGGCCTCCTAAAGAAATGCCACCCTACACCATTACTGACCTACTGCCAAACCAGTCATGCTGGAGGATGTTGCAAGCAGCAGAACGTTCTCCACGGCGTCTCCAGACCCTGTCACATCTGTCACATGTGCTCAGTGTGAACCTGCTTTCATCTGTGAAGAGCCCAGGGCACCAGTGGCCAATTTGCCAATCTTGGTGTTCTCTGGCAAATGCCAAACGTCCTGCACGGTGTTGGGCTGTAAGCACAACCCCCACCTGTGGACGTCGGGCCCTCATACCACCCTCATGGAGTCTGTTTCTGACCATTTGAGCAGCCACATGCACATTTGTGGCCTGCTGGAGGTCATTTTGCAGGGCTCTGGCAGGGCTCCTCCTGTCCCTCCTTGCACAAAGGCAGAGGTAGCAGTCCTGATGTTGGGTTGTTGCCCTCCTATGCCTCCTCCACATCTCCTGATGTACTGGCCTGTCTCCTGGTAGCGCTTCCATGCTCTGGACACTACGCTGACAGACACAGCAAACCTTCTTGCCACAGCTCACATTGATCTGCCATCCTGGATGAGCTGCATTACCTGAGCCACTTGTGTGGGTTGTAGACTCCGTCTCATGCTACCACTAGAGTGAAAGCACCGCCAGCTTTCAAAAGTGACCAAACCATCAGCCAGAAAGCATAGGAACTGAGAAGTGGTCTGTGGTTACCACCTGCAGAACCACTCCTTTATTGGGGATGTCTTGCTTAACAGTCTATGCTTTCCACCTGTTGTCTATTCCATTTGCACAACAGCATGTGAAATTGATTGTCAATCAGTGTTGCTACCTAAGTGGACAGTTTGATTTCACAGAAGTGTGATTGACTTGGAGTTACATTGTGTTGTTTAAGTGTTCCCTTTATTTTTTGAGCAGTGTAGTTTGTCTATATCCATCCATCCAACTATCATCTATACCTATCTATCATCTATTTATCATCTCCCTGTCTCTCTCTTCCCCCTTTTCTCTCTGATTCAATATCCATACTTTTGTCAACTTAAGTGTTAAAGTCTGTAACCCACTCAAAAACTTCATAATTGCTTCTACATAATTTTCACCCCACTCACCTGGGTTAGAGAGAGGGAGAAAGGTTTCAAGAATGCCCAAATAGCACCCGAAGATTATCACTTGAATGCCCAAATAGCACCCGAAGACCACAAGAAGATTCAGCCTTCCTGGTTGAACAAACTTTATGATATTGACTCATTCTATATGGAGCAAAATTGTTATTCTCACCTTCAACAACAACTTTGTAAGTCAACTTCTGTTTTCCAGCTTCACAAGTGTATTCACCTTCATCTCTCTTCTCCACCTGTTGGACAACCAGACGCCGGGATCTGCCTTCGGCTTCTATCTTGAATTTCTGGCTGGAGGGGATCAATTTCCCATCCTTGAACCACTTGACATCTGTCTTGGCCTGGGCCACCTCACAGCTGAGAGAGATGGTCTCTGTAGCCACAACCTTGAGGTCCTTCTCGAACATCTCCTTGTTGGCAAACATCTCCTCAGCTTCTGGACCATGATCATAGCAGGGTTTAAAAAGCAAACAAAGAAAAAAGCAATAATTACTAAATACAGGGCTGTTCTTCTGTAGAATTAGGGTCTTTTGCTAATTTTGTTTAACTCATTTTTTCATTAGATTTTTAGCTACCTGGAATTCTTTACTAAAAGAAATATAATAGGAGCTGATTCTCTGTTTTTAGAAAGCATAGAATAATGCAATCGAAATCTTTGAGCTATTTCAAATTCATAATGTGTTCCAAAAAAAGTATAATTGTCACAATCAATATATCTATATTTATATCTATTATCATATATCTATCACTCTATCTATCACTCTATCACTCTATCACTCTATCTATCTATCTATCTATCTATCTATCTATCTATCTATCTATCTATCTATCTATCTATCTTTGTCAACATACAAAGAATCTATCCTGTTTATATCCTGCAATATAACTAAAAATAAAGAAAAAGGCTATGTATTTTGTTACCTGCTATGGTGACATTGAAGATGAGCTTCTGGCCACCAGCTTCACAGGTGTATTCACCTTCATCTTTCTTCTCCACCTGTTGAACAACCAGGCGCCGGGATCTGCCTTCTGCTTCTACCTTGAATTTCTTGTTGGAGGTGATCAATTTCCCATTCTTGAACCATTTGACTTCTGTCTTGACATGGGTCACCTCACAGCTGAGGGAGATGGTCTCTGAAGCCACAGCCTTGATGTCCTTCTGGACCTTCTCCTTGTTGGTAAACATCTCAGCGTCTCTATCTAACGGTGGAAAGAATGGAGAATGCTTCTTAATTCACTTTCTGTTCAGGACATTTTGACAGACAGACAGACAGACAGACAGACCGACAGACAGACAGATTGTATATGTAATATAAAGGCATTTTACCTGCAACTGTGATTTTGAAAGTTAGTTTCTGGCCATCAGCTTCACAGGTGTATTCACCTGCATCTTTCTTTCTCCACCTGTTGCACAATGAGACAACGGGATCCACCTTGTGCTTCTACTTTGAATTTCTTGCTCATGGTGATCAGTTTTCCATCCTTGAACCATTTCACTTCTGCCTTGGCCTGGGCCACTTCACAGCTGAGAGAGACATCCTCTGAAGCTACAACCTTGATGTCCTTCTGGACCTTTTCTTTGTTGACAAACGCCTCTTTAACTTTTTCATCTTAGAAGTGGGAATAGAGAACAAGACACATTTAACACTTGAAGTAATGAGTTTTAAAAAGGAGCTGTCATCTATACATTCATGCTCCATAAAATATGGTCATCCTCATATCTTGGTCATCCTCATTAAGTGACAATCACCTATATATGAGCTCACAGTGTTTTACAGCTGCCAAAAAAGCCAACACAGTCCTAAGCTGCATTAATAGAGGGATAGAATCAACATAACGTGAAGTGTTAATGCCATTCCAGTTTTGGTTGCCACGATATAAAAAAGATGTTGAGCCTCTGAAAAGAGTGCAAAGAAAAGCAACAACATTTATTAGCAGGCTGAGGCTAAAACATATGAAGAAAGGTGGCAGGAATTGGGTATGTCTAGTTTAATGTAAAGGAGGACTAGGTGTAATATAATAGCCGTCTTCTAATATCTGAGGATTGCCACAAAGAAGAGGGGCTCTACCTATTCTCCAAAGCATCTAAAGGCAGGACAAGAAGCAATGAATGGAAACTAATCAAGGAAAGAAGCAACCTGGAATTTAAGGAGAAATTTCCTGACAGTGAGAACACTGAAATAGACAGTGAGAGCTGAAGAAGCTTCTTGGGTGAGAAGCAAAATGTCTTCAAAGAAAAGAAAAACCAGAAAGTCTGGCTGCCTCTTGAAAAAGCACCTTTGGGACAATCCTGACGTGGATGACTGAGAATCTCCATGGCTAGTACAACAATTAATCAGTGGAACGGCTTCCCTCCAGAAGTTGTGGGACTTTTTAAGAAGAGATTGGAGAACCATTTATTTGAAATAGTACAGGGTTTCCTGCTTGAGCAAGGGCTTGGACCTCCAAGTTCCTTTCCAATCCTGTTATTATGTTATCCTCCATATGGCTGTTCTTTTCTTGCCAAACTCATCCTGAAGTTCTCAGCCAAATCAACCCTAAAATGTCTCAAGATAACTATTTTGGCTACTATGGGTAGCAATGTTTGGACCTCGAACCTGGGTTGCTGGTTTTCCAGCATCACTTTGGTACCACTTTGGTGGAAAAGTAACAACACTCCATGATGCCATGCTGGCCAGATGACCACAGAAAATCTTCAGACAGCACTGGCTCAATGGCCTTGAAACAGAGATGAGCAGAGTAAAATCCATAGAGACTGTTTTACCTTTATATCAGTAATTGCATGACTTCTGTAGATGCTTATATACTAAATAAATAAATAAATCTAGGGCTAGCATAAATAATTACTTCCAAAACAGTCATGACTGAAGCATTTGGAAATGAAATACCTAAATATACTATAATTAATTCTAAAAGTATGAAAAATGTGGAGTCCTTGTTGCTCTTTCTGCAGATGTTCCATGACCCAGCTAGGGATCATCATCAGTGCAAGAAGGGAGTGGGGTTGGCTCCTTGTTTATATACAGTAGTGTATACGGAGTGTGTATGGTTTTTCTCTTTGGTTAGAGTATTATTTTTTGATTGATCATTTGTCTGGTGTTAATCCTTGCTTATCTGGATGCCAGGTGCTGGAGAGGATGCATTCTGGTTTTTTTGCTTCCTTCTTAGTTTTTCTATTGTCTTTTTTGAAAAGTGTGTAAATGTTGTTTATCTCTATGTATCCACTGATACATAGACATGATTAGGACAGATTAAGTTACTTAGTCGGGCAATGAAACATCTTCAAGAAAACCACCAAGCTCAGAGAGTGTCAGTTCAACCCTGACCTACAAAAATTCTTCTCAGATCTGCCTCAGCTTGATTATTCTTAGTAAGAACAATCCTTAACTCCATTTATTACTAAAGGCCAAGTGAACTACAGTAAATGCATAGCCAGAACTGCAACTCGTGCGCCAAAATACCCAAGTCTAACTTTTCTTTCCTTTTGTTGCCTCCCATCACGGGCTTCCCATGTCTAATCAAGTTCAAATAAGATGTTTCAGAACAGTCACTTCTGAATGATAGGTTTGGTATGCAGTTGTGTACAGTTCCCAGCTGATTGACCTTGAAGTTTCTCCTCCTTCCCATCTAGCTCCCACCTTGAGTTCATGCAAGTTTGAGGTGGCAGCTGACAATTCTCTTCTATTAGCATGCAAAATCTTTTCCTACCTGCAACCGTGACTTTGAAGTTCAGCTTCTGGCCATTGGCTTCACAGGTATATTCACCTGCATCTTTCTTCTCCACCTGTTGTACAATTAGATGCCGGGATCTGCCATCTGTTTCTACCTTGAATTTCTTGCTGGCAGTGATCAGTTTCCCATCCTTGAACCACTTGACATCCGTTTTGGCCTGGGCCACCTCACAGCTGTGAGAGACAGTCTCTGAAGGAACAGTCTGGATGTGCTTCTGAATCTTTTCCTTGTTGGCAAACATCTCCTCAGCGTCTCTATCTGGTAGTGAAAAGATAATCAAGATATGTTCATTCATTTCTCTTAATGACTAAAATCATGAACATCAGAAGGTGCAAATCCCTTCTATTCATTCCACACATCGTCCCATCATGGACCCTTGGTGTTCTCTGAGTTTGGTGGTTTTCTTGCAAACATTTCATTATCCAATTACATAACACCATCAGGGCTAGAGGGCCTGGAGTTTGGCTTTATCTGTCAGTTTTGGTGTGAGATATGTTTTCTCCTTCATAGTTCCTTCATTAAAATATTGTTTTCAAGGAATCAAGGTATAGTTTAGCTACAATTCAGTTTATTCAGCTATATTTATTATTTCTTTTCGGGTCCAACACTGATTAAATTTTGCTGCTGGGTTCAACTTCTGCTAGATTCCCAGCTACATATACTATGCATAATAGATCTATAGCACTCTGCTGTTTAAAACTCATTTTAGAAACAAATCTTTGCATTGACCTAACTTTAAGCTGATTTCTTAGAGCTTAAAGGAACAACCAGCAAAAAAAAAAGGAATTTTTTGCCACCTTTATCTTCATGCTTAGAAAGATGTAAAGGAAAATAGAACGGTGTTCCCACCTGTAACTGCAACTTTGAAAATGAGCTTCTGGCCACCAGCTTCACAGGTGTATTCGCCGCCATCCTTCTTCTCCACTTGTTGAACAATCAGACGCCGGGATCTCCCTTCAGCTTCCACCTTGAATTTCTTGCTGGAGGTGATCAATTTCCCATCCTTGAACCACTTGACATCTGCCTTGGCCTGGCCCACCTCACAGCTGAGGGAGACATCCTCTGAAGCCACAGCCTTGAAGTCCTTCTGGACTTTCTCCTTGTTGGTAAACATCTGCTCAGTTTCTCTATCTAATGGTTGAAGGAATGGAGAAAGCTTCTTAATTCACTTTCACTTTAAGACATTTTGTTATATTTCTTTACATCTAAAATTCTGAGCTTCAAGAAATTCTGAGCATCTAATATATGTCATCCTATACCTAGATGTTTGCCTAATTGGAAAAACACCATTTCAGTTTCCCAATCTTGACAAAAAATTACTTTTAAAGGTAAAAAAAATCATATCTAATTATTGCTCCAAGTATCCTTCTTTAGTCTAACATTGAGGTCTTCTGGATCTTCTGCTTGTTGACCAACTACTTGAGCATGATATAGAAAACATGGCAAAGCCATCAAAAAATTTAAAGTAGGATTTGGAAGTTAACAGAATCCTTATTCAACTTTTGTTCTAATGATTATAGGGCTATTTGACACTGATGACCTTTGTCCAATTTCTGACCAGTTGTCCACTTACATGCACTAGGAAGAATAAAACAAAAATAGAGGTAGTCCTTAACTTACACCCACACTTGAGCCCAAAATTTCTGTTGCTCAGTGAGACAGTTAAATGATTTTTCTCATTTTACAACCTTTTTTGCACAGTTATTAAGTGAATCATTGCCCTTGTAAAGTTAGTAACATGGTTGTTAAGTGATTCTGGCTTCCCCATTGACTTTGCTGTCCAAAGGTTGCAAAGGTGATCACATGACTCTGGGACACTGCAACAATATTAATCAGTTGCCAAGCATCTGAATTTTGATCGTGTGATCATGGGGATGCCACAATGTAAAAGCAGTCATAAGTGACTTTTTTCACTGCCGTTGTAACTTTAAATGAACTGTTGTGAGTCAAGGACTACCTGTATATCTACCTGCAGAAGGAAAAAAAAACTGTTTGCAGAAACACACATTCATTTGGACACAAGTTGAGGATTCTCTATCAGTGCTCTCCTGAATGATCAATAAAAAATAATATTGGTTTAGTCACTTTTATCTTTATACATGAGATGAACGTATGGAAGAAAGTGAAGTGTTCCTACCTACAACTGCAACTTTGAAGTTCAGCTTCTGGCCACCAGCTTCACAGGTGTATTCACCACCATCTTTCTTTTCCACCTGTTGTACAATCAGATGCCGGGATCTACCTTCTGCTTCCACCTTAAATTTCTTGCTGGAGGTGATCAATTTCCCATCCTTGAACCACTTGACATCTGTCTTGGCCTGGGCCACCTCACAACTGAGAGAGACATTCTCTGAAGCTACAACCTTGATATCCTTCTGGATCTTCTCCTTGTTGACAAAAATCTCCTCAGCTTCTCTATCTAATAGTGAAAGGAAGGTTCAAATCATCTTAATTCACTTTCTCCTTAGGATATTTTGACATTTTCCTTTACAAGCTAAAATTCTGAGCTTCAAGAAGGTCCAAGCTACATATTCTATGCCATCCTACATCTAGGTGTTTTCCTCATTGGCAAGTACCACCTCAGTTTCCAGATCTTGACCAAGATCAAGCAAAAAAAAATACTTTTAAAGGTTAAAAAAAATCAATATTTAGGATTTAAGGAACCTGTTTTTTGTCTAGCCCTGATGTCTTTCTGAACCTTCTCCTTCTTGACAAACATTTCAATTCCTCTGGAAGGAGAGGATAACATGCCTTCATTCACTTTTTAAGGCTATTTTATCATTTCCCTAATTGCCAATGTGATGAATATCAGGAAAATCCATACTGGATAGTCTACCCAGATAGTCCTTGACTTATTATCACAATTGAGCCCAAAATTTCCATTGCTAACCAGGACAGATTCTGAGTGAATTTGGCCCCATTTTATGACCATTCTTGCCATGGTAGTGAATCGTGGCAGTTATTAAGTTAGTAACATGGTTGTTAAGCAATTCTGACCTCCCCATTGACTTTACTTATCAGAAGATCGCAAAAGAGGATCATGTGAACCCCCACTCACCCCTGGATACTGCAACCATCAAAAATATTAGTCTGTTGCTGAGCTTCTGAATTTTGATCATGTGAGCATGGGGATGCTGCGATGGCTATGTGAAAAACAATTGTAATTCACCTTTTTCAGTGCCGGTGTTTCAACTGTCACTAATGTGATCACCATTTCTACCTTCTCAGCTGGCTTCTGATGAGGAAAGTTAAACAGAGAAACTGGATTCATTTAACAACCACGTTGATCTGCTTAAGAATGGCGGCAAAAATGTAAAATTGGACATGGCTCATTTAACAACCCCCTTAGAAATGGAAATTCTAGTTCAAATGGTGGTCATAACTCAAGGACTACCGTTCCAATGGAGCCTCTGGAGGATGATCAACTAAAAAAGTATTATTAGGTCTGTTTGATCTTTCTATATCAGAAGATGTAAAAAATATATAAGTGTTTGTACCTGCAACCGTGATTTTGAAGGTGAGCTTCTGGCTATCAGCTTCACAGGTATATTCACCTCCATCCTTCTCCTCCACCTGTTGGACAACCAGACACCGGGATCTGCCTTCAGCTTCCACCTTGAATTTCTTGCTAGAGGTGATCAGTTTTCCATCCTTGAACCATTTGACTTCTGTCTTGGCCTGGGCTACCTCGCAGCTGAGGGAGACATTCTCTGAAGCTACAACCTTGATGTCCTTCTGGACCTTCTCCTTGTTGACAAACACTTCTATAGCTTCTCTGTCTAATAGAAGAAGGAATTGACAAAGCACTTCCTTTTTAGGTTAATTTGGCAGTTTCCTTTTCAGCTAAAGTTCTAAGCTACAAGAATATCCAACTATACAGTAGTCATTTTAAATTACAGTGGCTGAAATCAATAATAAAAAACCTTCCTTGATATAGTTTTGCAACCCAAAAAAACTACGTTTGTTAATGTAGTGACACCCTGATTACATTTGTATCCAGAAACAGGCTAAGACAATTCTACCTGCAACTGTGACTTTGAATGTGAGCTTCTGGCCACCAGCTTCACAGGTGTATTCGCCGCCATCCTTCTTCTCCACCTGTTGAACAATCAGACGCCGAGATCTGCCTTCTGTTTCCACCTTGAATTTCTTGCTGGAGGTGATCAGTTTTCCATCCTTGAACCATTTGACTTCTGTCTTGGCCTGGGCCACCTCGCAGCTGAGGGAGACATCCTCTGAAGCCACAGCCTTGAAGTCCTTCTGGACCTTCCCCTTGTTGACAAACATCTCCTGAACTTCTTTATCTGGTGAGGGAAGGAAAGAGGCAGAAATGTTCGTTAACTGCTTCTTTCTGGTGGCAGTTGGTAGTTTCCATTAACTACTAAACATATGTTCTTCAGAAACACTCAAAGATGTATCCTACAAAACGCACATCTCAATCTTCTCTTAGTTGGCACCAAGAACCCCAGCCCTCCTCCTCCTCTGCCTACTTCTTCTCCTCCTCCTCTTCTCTGCAAACACCACTCCTTTCTAGCACTGATAGTGTTACCTAGTTGGATCATGAAACATTTGCAAGAAAACAACCAAGCTCCCCACAGTTCTCCTCCCCCCAAACCTCCCTCTGATAATGATATAACCTCAATATCTGGACTGTGGTCCCATCCCATCTCAGGTGAAACATGTCTAACCCCTAAGAACGGTTATTTATAATGAATGGTTGCTCTAATTAAGTGTGGCTTTCTTGAACCTCAATGTATTTTCTCTTGAGTAACCAACCATCCATGATTTGAAGTTAGCTGGACTATTTTTCTAGAAAAATGAATCTTATTGTCTCATTCCAGGAAGTAGGAAACAAGCAGATCTGAATCTGAATCATTTCAAGTATGTTGGCCAGATCCAGGAAGGAATGTTTGGTGGATTTGCCAAAATATTGAATGATTGATTTAATTATTTATTTATTAAGAAACTTTACATAGCCTACCACTCATGTTGACTGGATGGTTTACAAAGATGAAATCCTGATAAATCCTGAAATCAATAGACACCCACAATCAGACCAACCACTTGACGGATTCCATATCACCATGGGGTTCCAGGGCCCATTGCCCAAACCATGTCTTAAATGTCTTTCAGAAGACTCTAAAGGTGATGGCCAATCTTATCTCTGCAAGTTGATGTTTCACAGGAAGGAAGCCACCACGGAGAAGGCTTCTTGGTCCTACCAAATGGGCCTCCTTAAGAGAGAGGACTTATACTTTCCCCTGCCTCCCTGCTCTGGTGGTCAGGTAGATGTCACTGGGAAAAGATATCTGGTCCTTCAGATAACCTGGCTTTAAGCCATATAGGCTTTGAAGGTGACAACTAGCACCTTGAATTGGACCCAGAAGCAAATATATTTGTGATAGATCAAAGCATCAAAATATCTATTAATTTTTGTCAACCTAGGTAGATTTGCTACTTATATCTGGAAATATAATGATGAAGGAAAAGACTGAGGGATTTTTTTCCTACCTGTTACAGTTACTTGGAATTTCAGCATCTGACCATCTGCTTCACAGGTGTATTCACCTGCATCTTTCTTCTCCGCCTGCTGGACAACCAGATGATGAGATCTATCTTCTGCTTCTACTTTGAATTTTTTGTTGGAGGTGATCAATTTTCCATCCTTGAACCATTTAACTTCTGTCTTGGCCTGGGCCACCTCACAGCTGAGAGAAATGTTCTCTGAAGCTACAACTCTGATGTCTTTCTGGACCTTCTCCTTGTTGACAAAAACTTCCTTAATTTTTTCATCTAGCCATAGAAGCAGAAGACAAAACACATTTATTCACATTAGAGCTTCTGAGTGCTCTTCTTAACAACCAACCAAAAATTGATTGATTTGACCACTTCTAACTCTATGGAAGATATAAAGGTAGTTGTACCTGTAACCGTGACTTTGAAAGTGAGTTTCTGGCCATCAGCTTCGCAGGTATATACACCTGCATCTTTCTTCTCCACCTGCTGAACAACCAGACAACGAGATCCACCTTGTTCTTCTATTTTGAACTTCTTGGTGTCAGTGATCAGCTTTCCATCTTTGTACCACTTGGCATCTGTGTTGCTCTGGGCCACCTCACAGCTGAGAGAGACATTCTCTGAAGCCGCAGTCTTGATGTCTTTCTGGACCTTCTCCTTGTTGACAAAGACTTCCTTAATTTTTTCATCTAGGAGTAGGAGCAGAAAACAACCCACATTTATTTATGTTAGAGCTTCAGAGTCCTTTTCTTAAAAATCAACTAAAAATGGATCGATTTGACCACTTTTAACTCTATGGAAGATATAAAGGTAGTTGTACCTGCAACTGTGACTTTGAAGGTGAGCTTCTGGCTATCAGCTTCACAGGTATATTCACCTGCATCTTTCTTCTCCACCTGTTGAACAATCAGACAGCGGGATGCACCTTGTTCTTCTATTTTGAACTTCTTGGTGTCAGTGATCAGCTTTCCATCTTTGTACCACTTAACATCTGTCTTGGTCTGGGCCACCTCACAGCTGAGAGAGACGTTCTCTGAAGTCACAGTCTTGATGTCTTTCTGGACCTTCTCCTTGTTGACAAAGACTTCCTTAATTTTTTCATCTAGGAGTAGGAGCAGAAAACAACCCACATTTATTTATGTTAGAGCTTCAGAGTCCTCTTCTTAAAAATCAACTAAAAATGGATCAATTTGACCACTTTTAACTCTATGGAAGATATAAAGGTAGTTGTACCTGCAACCGTGACTTTGAAGGTGAGCTTCTGGCCATCAGCTTCACAGGTATATTCACCTGCATCTTTCTTCTCCACCTGTTGAACAATTAGACAACGGGATGCACCTTGTTCTTCTATTTTGAACTTCTTGGTGTCAGTGATCAGCTTTCCATCTTTGTACCACTTAACATCTGTCTTGGTCTGAGCCACCTCACAGCTGAGAGAGACGTTCTCTGAAGCCACAGCCTTGATGTCCTTCTGGACCTTCTTCTGGTTGACAAATATTTCCTCAACTTCTCTATCTAACAGTGGAAGGAATGAACAAAACATCTTAATTAACTTTCTTTTTAGGACATTTGATCATTTTTATTTAAAACTAAAGTTCTGAGCTTTAAGAAGGTCCAACTGACAGATTATATACCAACTAAGATAGGTCATCCTACATCTAGATGTTTGCCTCTTTGGCACACACCACCCTGGCTTCTGATTGTTGATCAAAACAACATCTAAAATCACAAAATTTAGAAAAATCCAAACAAGGTAATTTTTATTTCCTAGGGTCTGTACTTGTAAGATACAGCCATCTGTATTTTTGTCATCTTGTTGAAGCTCTCCTTAACATCTGAATAACTGTACAGGTAGTCCTCAACTTATGACCAGAACTGAGCCCAACATTTCTGTTGCTAACTGAAACAGTTTAAGTGAATTTTGTCCCACTTTATGATCTTTCTTGCCACAGTTGTTAAGTGAATCACTGCAGTTGTTAAGTTACGCACCCAATTGTTAAATGAACCTGACTTCCCCATTGACTTTGCTTGTCAGGAGGTCGCAAAAGGGGATCATCTGACCCCAGACACTGCAACTGTCATAAATACATGCCAATTACCAAGCATCTGAATGTTGATCACATAACCATGGAGATACTGTGACAGTTGCAAGTATCAAAAATGGTCATAAGTTTCTTTTTTTAAGTAATGTTGCAACTTTGAATGGTCACTGAATGGACTGTTGTATGTCAAGGACTACCTATATTAACAGTACCACAGGAAAATTAAGATTTTTACCTGTTACAATCACTTTGAAGGCCAGTTTCTGGCCATCTGCTTCACAGGTGTATTGACCTCCATCCTTCCTATCAGCTTGTCGGATAATCAGCCAGCGAGATTTCCCTTCTGTTTCAATCTTGAATTTCTTGCTGGGGGTGATGAGTTTCCCATCCTTGAACCATCTCGCTTCAATCGTGGGCTGTGCCACTTCACAGCTGAGAAAGGCATTTTCTGAGAGAATAGCTCTGATTTCTTTCTGGACTTTCTCCTTGTCGAAAAAGACCTCTGTAGGCTCTGGGGTGAAGAACAACAGAAAATCAGAGTTGGAAGGGACCCTGGAGTTCTTCCAGTCCTGCTCAAGAAGAGATAAATCACATGAGTATTTCAATAAAGACTCAGCTATATGCATGTATGTATCTATGTATGTTTGTATGCACCGATATTCATCCATCCATCCATCCATCCATCCATTCGTGTTCTGCCTTTATTCTTTTTACAAATAACTTATGGCAGTGAACACGTCCAACACACCTTCCTCCTCCTATTTTCCCCACGACAACAACCATGTGGCATGGGGTGGGCTGAGAAAAAGGGATTGACTCAAGTCACCCAGCTGGCCTAAAGCAGGACTAGAACCCATAATCTCCTGGTGATTGGCCCAAAGTAACCTATCTGACTTTCATGGCTAAGGTGGGACTTGAATTCACAGTCTCTCGCTTTCTAGCCCTGTGTGTTAACCACTAGACCAGTTTTCTCTTATCCATTTTCTTTTCTTGATTTTATCCCTCTTGGAAGTCTCAGTTGACATTCTGCCCTAAAATGCAATTCTTACAAATTGTGGGGTGTTGGTCAGGGAAGTGTGAAGTTTTGACTGATAGAGATAGAGATCTGCAGGTTGTTTCAGCTAATAATACAGCTCAAAATTCCTTTATTTACTGGCATGTTCATTGTTCTGGATACATCCTCCCCACAAATCCAATTGCCTTGGCATCTGATCACTGCCTTGAAACTTGTTAAAGATCTGAGCTTGAAATTCAAAACCACAACAGCATCTTGGTCAGCTGTTTCCATGCAAAGGCTTAGGAAAATAAATGCAGATGATAGTTAATATTACAGATAGTCCACATCTTATAACCGTTCATTTACTGACCGTTCAAAGTTAAAACAGCACTGCAAAAGGTGACTTAGGACACTTTTTCACACTTACGACCATTGCAGCATCCCCATAGTCACATAAATAAAATTCAGACACCTGGCAACTGGCTCCTATTTATGATGGTTCCAGTGTCTCAGGGTTATGTGATCCTCTTTTGTGACCTTCTGAAAGCAAAGTCAGTGGGGAAGCCATTCACAACCGTGTGACTAGCTTAACTAACAACTGCAAGGATTCTTTTAACAACTGTAGCAAGAAAGTTCATAATAAGGGGCAAAACTCATTTAACAAATGTCTCACTTAGCAACAGCAATGTTGGGCTCAATTGTGCTCTTAAGTTGAGGACTAGCTGTACAGACAAATTTCAAAGGAAGGACCATTTCTTACCTTTGACCTCCACCTGGAAGGTTAGTTGGTCATCTTTTGATTCACAGCTATAAACCCCTTCATCTTCCTTGATAGCGTTTTGGACAATAAGTTTTCGCTGTTTTCCCTGAACGGAAAATGTTACCCTTTGGTCTGGCTTGATGTCCTTCTTCCCCTTTTTCCACAAGACTGCATCAGTAGCTGAGGACACCTCACAAACCAGCTCAAACTTCTCACAAAGGTTGACTGAAATCCCGGGGGCTGACTCATTGACAAATGTGGCCACTTCATCTAGAAAAGAGGGATGAAATTCAGTGGTCTGGACATCTGATACAAGCTACGATGACATCGAATGTGTCCCAGTCTCATTGGGCAAAAGGACAGAAAGAGCAAATTAGGTCATTTGTCCATAGACGTTGTGATAAGTAATGTCATCATATCCTTTGTCTAAATCCAGCCACCCCCAACATAGAGATACAGGGAGTCCTCCACGTACAGCCATTCATTTAGTGACTATTCAAAGTTACAATGAGATTTATACCATACCACCTATGATCATGTGATTTACATTCAGATATATGGCAACTGATTCATATTTATGATGGTTGTGGTGTCCTGGGGTCATGCAATCACTTTTTGCAATCTTTTCACAAGCAAAGTCAATGGGGAAGGCAGATTCACTTTACAATCATGTGACTCACATAACAACCACAGTGATTCACTTAACAAAGGTGGCAAAGAAAGTCATAAAATGGGGCAAAACTTACTTAACAAATGTCTCGCTTAGCAACATAAGTTATGGAGTCAATTATGGTCGTAAGTCAAGGACTACCTATATTTATGAAATGTGATCACCATTTGTAAACTGGTTTCTAATAAACAAAGTCAAAATGGGAAACCAGATTTGCTTAACAATCACATGATTCACTTAACAACTGAAGTGATATGTTTAAGTGTGGCCGAAAAAGTCAATAAATGAGATGTAACTCACCTAACAATTGTCCTGCTTAACAACAGAAATTTGGGGCTCAAATATGGTTGTAAGTCAAGGACTACCTGTACTTGCTGAATCAATGCCTGAAATAACATATGGCACATCTCGGGGAAATTGGAGAATGGATGTCCTTTGCATAATTTGCCTAACATGATCCTACAAATGATGAGTAGGCGTCCAAATGGCATTGTCTCAATTATTTCATTGTACCAATGACATGACACAAATTTGCACAAAGGGAATAAACTGCATCCCTGAATGGTACATTGAACATCTACCAACTTAGAAAAATTCAGATATGCTGGTTGTCTTCTTTCCATCTTTCGCAGCATTATGGACTTCTTAAGGAATCTGGTTTTTTGTTTTTTTCGTTGGTTGAGGAATGCTCCATCAGATTGGTTTTGACTTGGTGACCATCTAGATCTTCTTCAGGTTGATCTGTACCCAACTTCAAGTCTTGCAGTAGGGCATTCATCACCACCATAATTGAGTCCCTCTACCTTCTGCTGGTCCTTCTCTTCTACTTCTTTATCTTTTCCACTATTATAAAGTTATCAAAGGATCCTGTTTTTTTTCATTGATTAATGAATCACGTTCCATCAAGTTGGGGTTGACTCTTGGTGACCATCTAGATGTTTTCCAGGCTGATCTGTATCCACTTTGGCCCTTCATGTTTTCCAATAAGGCAGGGGGGTCAAACTCGCAGCATCATGTTATCGTCATGTATCATGGCTTTCCCCCCCTTTATTAAAATGGGGGACATGATGCATTCGAACCATAGGCTGCAAGTTTGACACCCCTGCAATAGGGCATTCATGGCCACCATAACTGAGTCCATCCACCTTTTATTGGACCTCCTCTTCTTCTTTTTCCTTCCACCTTTTCCAGTATTATGGGCTTCTCCAGAGAGTTAGATCTTCATGCTGAATAATTGTGTCATTAAGTTGGTGAAGATTCTCAGGAACCACATTGACAGATCTTCTCTAGAATGATTTGTCTCCAACCTGATCCTTCATGATTTCTAATAGTGCACCCATCACCACCATAACTAAGTTCATCCATCTCACTCCTGGTCATCCTCCTCTTCTCTTTCCCTCTATCTTTAATAGCATTGTGGACTTCTCAAGGAGCTTGGTGTTTCCATTGACTGATTGACTGATGGATTGACCATCAACTTGGTGTCCAGCCTTAGTGTCCAAATAAACAGACCTTCTCCAGGAAGATCCTTCTTTAACATGGTTCTTCAGGTCTCCCAGCAGTGCTTCTATAATTGAGTCTCTCAACATTGCTGCCTGTTGTCATTCTTTCTCAGCATTGTTAGCTTGGTGTTTCTTTAACTTGCTTCTTCAGGTCTCCCAACAGTGCCTCCATCACCACTATGGCTGATTCTTTCAATCTTTCTGCTGGTCATCCTCTGCTCTTTCCATCCACCTTCTCCAGCATTGTAGACTTCTCCAGACAACAGAATCTTTCCACAATGTATCCAATGTATGATAATTTGAGTCTCCTTATCTCTTCTACCCCATTCCAAACAAAAAAAATATCAACAAGGTCAGCCACAACTAGACGACAGAAGCACCACTCCTGTGCACAACACACATATAAAAGGAGTGGAACTTCAGACCCACAGTCTTTTGACTTTTTATCTTCTCCGTGGACATCCCATCCCTATCCTTGCCAAACT
Source organism: Notechis scutatus (assembly GCF_049901735.1). NCBI lineage: Eukaryota > Metazoa > Chordata > Lepidosauria > Squamata > Elapidae > Notechis > Notechis scutatus. Next base: position 2,876,599 of record NC_142025.1, on the reverse strand, counting down.
GACATGTTGGTTTTGTCTTCCAAGCTCATGTTTGCCCATAATTATTTCTTAAGTTAGGAATCTACAGTTTGATTTCAGCTTCCTAAAGATCTCCTAAAATTAAGATCTGAAGATCATGGTCAGAAGAAAGGAAGGAAGGAAGGAAGGAAGGAAGGAAGGAAGGAAGGAAGGAAGGAAGGAAGGAAGGAAGGAAGGAAGGAAGGAAGGAAAGAAACAAAGAAAGAAAGAAAGAAAGAAAGAAAGAAAGAAAGAAAGAAAGAAAGAAAGAAAGAAAGAAAGAAAGAAAGAAAAGAAAGAAAGAAAGAAAGAAAGAAAGAAAGAAAGAAAGAAAGAAAGAAAGAAAGAAAGAAGTATAATTGCAAATACCTTTCAGGGTGACTCTTCCAATGCTTTCGATATCCTTGGCTACAAATTTCACCTCTGCCTCCTTGAAAGCACTGGTGACCCGCTTAATGATTAAACTGTGGCTTGCTTTGGTTCTCGTAATTATGTATTTGTCACTGTTCTGGACAAGGTTGCCATTGATGTACCATGAGCCGGGACTAGGGGTGGTGAGGTCCACAGTGAAAGTTGCATCTCTCCCTGGTGCAACTTCAACATTTCTCATAGGGGTTTTCACTGCCAGGGTAGGTTCTGTGGGATATAATGATGATGAGTAAAGATTAACATAATTTTTTCTCAATAGAAGAGAATATTTGTAGCTCGGGGTTTAACTGTGGGGTACTTGGTGCTTCTGAGGTTGATAGTTACCTTCCAGACTTTAGGTAACAGGAGGAGGAAAAGGGAGGAGGAGGAGGAGGGAGGAGGAGGAGGAGGAGGAGGAGGAGGAGGAGGAGGAGGAGGAATTTCTGATCATTGGAATTAATGGAGCACATTATTCATGTTCATGATACAAGATATTTGAGAATTTCAGGTATTGGTGGCTTAAAAAAATCTAAATCCATTCATCACCCCCAATTTAGTCCATTGCTGGGGCAAAAAAAACTTACCAAGATGCCAGACTCCAGGAAATTCCAGATAATCACTTTGGCCATATTTGTTGACTGCAGAAACTCGGAATTGGTAGTCAGCCTCTTCAGTCATGTTGTTGACCGTGAACTCAGTTTGGGACACCAGAGCTTGGTGGCACCTCAGCCATGTGAATCCTGTCAGCTTCTTACGTTCAATAAGGTAGCCATCAATCGGGATAGGCCGGTCCGTCTTCTGAAGAGACCAAGCTAACGTCACTGAGGTTTCTGTTTTGTTTTTCACCACTGGGTCAGCTGGAGGATGTGATGGGGGCTTCTTTGGAGCTGGTCATAAGGAGAAGGGGGAAAGACCAAGTCAACATTTGGGAAGAAACCACAGATTTTTTTAAACATGCGAATATAAAGGTAGTTCAAAGGTTGTGTAAGCACCATCATTTCCCCATCATATATTACTTTGGGGGAATCCTTAGTGCTCTCTGAGCTGGGTGGTTTTCTTGCAGATGTTTCATGACCTAATTAGGTACCAATTCAGGGATGGGATTCTACACTGAACTGGCTGTTATGATTCTGCGCAGTTCAGAGAACCAGCAAATCGTGTCCCTGGCTGGCCCCGCCCTGACATTGCACACATGCGCAACATCGTTGTGACTGCATTCTCCCCACCCACCCTGCCCAGTCACTCCTTACAGTATTTTTTTCCTCCCGACGATCAGCTGTTCCGACATTCAGCTGTGCCAGGATCCCCCTCACTGTCTTACTGCTTCACCCAGGAGGCTTCTCTGAGGCCCAGGAGGCAAAAAGGAGCACGTGGATGGGTGCTGTGAGGCCCCCCACACACCCCATTTTTTGCCTCCTGGGCCTCAGGAAGCCTCCTGGGAGCAAAAATGGCCTCCCAGAGGCTTCCTGAGACAAGAGGCAAAAAAATAATAATAATGGAGTGCCGTGTGGGGGCTGCAAAAAAGAAGAAGCCACGCCCACCCAGTCACATGGTCACACCACCGGTTCTCTGGTATGGCTAGGTGGTAGTGGCCACCTAGCCATACCAGAGAACCGGTAATAAAAATATTTGCATTCCACCCCTGGGTAGCATCATCAGTTCTAGAAGGAAGTAGGGTTTGTGGAGAGGAGGAGGAGGGACGACGACGACGACAAGGACTGTGGGGTCCTTGGTCCTCTCTGAACTTGGTTGTTTTCCTGCAGACAATTCATGACTCAGCTAGGTAACATTATCAGTGCTAGACAGAATATGTAATCGTGTTATCACAGGGATGCTGCAATAGTCATAAGAATGATAACTGGTCACTTTTGATAGTGCTGTTGTACGTTTGAATAGTCACTGAATGAATTGTTATAAGTCAAGAACTACCTGTACTTGCAGCCTTGCAAGATGTTATTCAGGTAGCCTTACAGTAAAGTAGAATTAGCTCGTCTAGTTGTGTTTCCTATTGTTGGATGTGAAAGACCAGGTCTTCATGTGAAAGTCCAATTAAACTGACTGATTCCTAATCATGCCAATTTGCAGGTAATCCTCAATTTATAATCGTTCATTTAGTTACAATGGCACCCAAAAAAGTGACATGGCCACTTTTCACAATTACAACTGTTACAGGATCCCTATGGTCATGTGATCAAAATTCAGGCGCTTAGCAACTGACTCATATTTATGACCGTTGCAGTGTCCCGAGGTCACACGATCAACTTTTGTAATCTTCAGTTAATGGAGAAACTAGATTCACTTCACAACTTTGTTACAAACTTACTGCAGTGATTCACTTAACAACTGTGGCAAGAAAAATCATAAAATTTGCCAAAACTCACTTACAAACGTCTCATTTAGCAACAGAAAATTTGGGCTCAATCATAGGTTGAGGACTACCTGTATAGAAGAACAACAAACCCTACAATAGTTCTACCAAATCTTGGGCTCCAATATTGACCCCTTCAGGAAACCTTAGTTTAAAATGTTATTAGGATCAGGTGGGGTCAATTATTCAGAGCAACAGCACATTTAATACATAAGAAACCCTAAGCATCAGATAAGCATCAATCAATCACTGCTAATTTCTTTCATGCAAGAAATGTGTTGTCATTTTCTACCTGTCCTTAAAATAATATACAGAGCAGTGGTATACAAGTAGTCCTCAACTTACGACAACAATTGATTCCAATATTTCTATCACTAAGTGAGACATTTATTCAGTGAGTTTTGTCCCATTTGATGACCTTTCTTGCCACAGTTGTTAAGCAAGACCATGCTGTTATTAAGTTAGTCACACAGTTGTTAAATTACTCTGACTTCCCCATTGACTTTCCTTGTCTGAAGGTTGCAAAAGGGGATCATATAATTCTGGAACACTGCGACTGTCATAAATATGAGTAAGTTGCCAAGTGCCTTAACTTTTATCACATGATCGTGGGAATTCTGCAATGGTTGTAAGTGTAAAAAACAGTCACCCTAACCCTAACCGTAATTCTAACCCTAACTTTGAACAATCACTAAATGAACTATTGTAAGTTGGGACTACCTGTATTCCTTAAAATGGGGCATGAATACACAAATGATCTGTCTAATCTAAGGGGTACACTACTGTAACTTCCTACACCTCAGCCTTTTTTGAAGCCACCTCTAGGTTTTTAGAATCATTGGGCTGAAAGGGACCTTGGAGGTCTTCTGGTCCAACCCCCTGCTAAAGGCAGGAATTTTATACTATCCTGGTCTGATAGTTATTCAGCTTATTTTTTGAAAACCTTCAGTGATGAAATACCCACAATTTTTGGAGACAAGCTGTTCCACTAATCAATTGTTCTAACTTCTTACTGTCAGGAAGTTCTAGGTTGGATCTCTCCTTGATTAGTTTCCACCTGTTACTTCTTATTTGGCCTCTGGTGTCTAGCTACGATACAGTATGGTGAGAAAAGGTTATTTTTGCAAATGATGCAGTGATGCTTACTTCAATTATGTTCTCTATGTACAGTTTTCACATTCTTTCCTTGGTATGTGAAGTGTTAGCTTAACATGCAATGGCTAAGACAGCAGGTTGGGTAGCCAACTTCAGATGGTGAATTAAAGAAATTAAATTAATGAGATTTTTCCAACAAAGTCATTTTCCAGTACGGCAATCAGGCTGTGAGACTCAGAAACTGGTCTGCACTATGATTTCTGAATTTGATCTGGTTACAGGTAGTCCTCAACTTATGACCACAATGGAGGCCAGAATTTCCATTGTTAAGTAAGGTGTTTGTTAAATGAGTCACATCCGATTTCACTACCTTTTTGGCCATGGTTGTTAATTGAATCGCTGCAATTATTAAGTTGTACAGATAGTCCTCAACTTACAACAGTTCATTTAGTGATTGGACTTACAACAGCACTGAAATAAGTGACTTATGACTGTTTTTCACACTCATGACCATTGCAACATCCCTGAAGTCACATGATCAAAATTCAGATGCTTGGCAACTGACCCATATTTATTATAGTTCCAGTGTCCCGGGGTCATGTGATCACATTTTATGACCTCCTGACAAGTGAAGTCACTGGGGAAGCCAGACTCATTTAGCAATCAGGTCACTAACTGAACCACTGTAGTGATTTACTTAACAACTGTGGCAATAAAGGTAATAAAATGAGGCAAAACTCACTTAACAACTGTCTTGCTTAGCAACATAAATTTTGGGCTCCATTGTGGTCATAGGTTGAGGACTTCTGATATATCATAGTATTATATCTTATTTTAAGGCTAGATAGTAAGTGATGGCATGTTTCCTGAGTGCAAGAAATCAGTGGCAATTGACTGTGTTCTGTGTTCTGCTTAGGATTTTCAAGCATGTTCTGGGGATCAAATTGGGTCAAATGACTTTATCACTACAGGGCTGATGACTTGGGTTTCTCTCATGGTTTGGCTGTGCTACTGATCTGGATAATTGACCCCGCCTGATCCTAAGAACCTTTTAAACCAGGTTTTTGGTTTAAGGGATCAATCTTGCCTCCCAAGATTTGATGGACTATCATAGGCTTCATTGTTCTTCTATACAGGTACTCAAGACCACAAATGAGGCCAGAATTTCCATGGGACAAAACTGTATCTAGCTATCCCTCCCTTCCTCCCTCCCTCTATTTCTCGCTCACTCGCTATCTAGCTAATCTATCATCTATTATCGATGTACATGTCTATCTGTCTGTCTGTCTGTCTATCTGTCTATCTGTACAATGCATTCAGAAAGTATTCAGACTCCCTTCACTTTCATTATGCAGCCTGATTCTACAGTTGTTAAAATTCATTTTTTCTCATTAATCTACCATCAGTATCCCAGAATGACAAAATGAAAACAGGATTTTAGAAATGTATGTACATTTCAACAGCTGTAGAATCAGGCTGCAGCATAACAAAATTGACAAAAGTGAAGGGAGCCTGAATACTTTCTGAATGCACCTGTATATCTGTCAACTAGTATCTATCTGTCTATCTTTCTAACTACCTTTCTACCTACCTACCTACCTACCTACCTATCTCTATGTACCATCTACCTCTCATCTATCTATCTATAAACAAAACTCAGTTGTGGTCGTAAGTCAAGGACTACCTGTATTTGCACGCCTTTAAGCATCCAAGATCTTCAGAAGAATTTATAAGTAATAAATATGGAGAAACAAACTCCTCACATACATGGGGGGAGGGAAATCACTCTCACCAGAGACAGTAAATTGTGTGGATGTTCTACATTCATCAGCCACAAAGACAATTTCTCCTCCATCTTCCATTTGACAATCCCGGATGATCATGGTGTATTCCCTGTCTGTGGAGGAGATTGAAATGCGACTGCTGGGTTTTAATTCTTCCTTATTCTTCAACCATCGGAACTTCTCGCACTTCTGTTCCAGTTCCACCGAAAACACTGCAGTGTCTTTTATGCTGACAGCTGTCTTCCTTGGCAGTTTCTTGACAATGTTGCCTGTCGATAAATAAAGATGTGATCATTAGTTTTAGTCAACTCACATTAAAAGCTCCATGCTTAGAAACACTATGTTTAGATAGGGGGAGGTATATAGAGATATACTGTAGATGGATAGGAAGGGAGATAGACACAGATAGATAATTAAACAGAGCAATAGATATGTGAAAGGCCAGAGAGGAAGGTGTGTGTGTGTGTGTGTGTGTGTGTGTGTGAGAGAGAGAGAGAGAGAGAGAGAGAGAGAGAGACAGAGACAGAGACAGAGACAGAGACAGAGACAGAGACAGAGACAGAGACAGAGACAGAGATGAGTAATTGGATAGATAAGCACCTGAGGGCACGAGAAGAAGCAACGGGTGGAAACTCATCAAGGAGAGAAACAACTTAGAACTAAGGAGAAATTTCCTGATAGAATAACTAATCATTGGAACTCCTTGCCTCCAGAAGCTGTAAATGCTCTAACACTGGAAGTTTTTAAGAAGAGATTGGATAACCATTTGTCTGAAATGGTGTCGGGTTTCCTGCCCAAGCAGAGGGTTGGACTACAAGACCTCCAAGGTCCCTTCCCACTCATTCTATTCTATTCTATTCTATTCTATTCTATTCTACTCTATTCTATTCAAATACATGAATTGAGAGAGAGATTGGGAGAGAGAGAGAAATAGACAGATGTATGAATGAATAGGTAAGGGAGGTAGATAAATGGATGGATGGGTGGCTAATTGGATAGACAGATGATAGTTACATGAACTGATACACAGGAAGAGAGAGACAAGGAGAAATACATAGGTGAATAGATATATGAGGAGTGGAGAGAGAAAGAAGAGATATAATTGGATAAACAGAAGATTAGATAGATAGATAGATAGATAGATAGATAGATAGATAGATAGATAGATAGATAGATAGATGGATGGATGGATGGATGGATGGATGGATGGATGGATGGATGGATGGATGGATGGATGGATGGATGGATGGATGGAAGGATGGATGGATGGATGGATGGATGGATGGATGGATGGATGGAAGGATGGATGGATGGATGGATGGATAGATAGATAGATAGATAGATAGATAGATAGATAGATAGATAGATAGATAGATAGATAGATAGACAGATAGAAAGAAAGAAAGATAGATGACAGATTTATGTAGCCTCTCAGGGCATCGTGCAGCAGGTTTCCAGGTGAAACCAGAGAGGCTGATCCGAACTTGTAGTATTATATAAATAAATGTATTTTCTATCTCCGTATACCGCAAAGTCAGACAAACAGGAGCATCATGAGGTAAATTGCAGGGCCACGTTGAAGAAAAAGGTGGGAAAAAAGGGAACGCCCCCTCCACACCCACAGCAACCAATCACAGCGCGGATTACCTCACGCAGGAGCCAGACCTTTCCCATCAATCAACTATAATGGTTGTTCTGACTCACTGCACGGGGCCCCTATTAAATTTAAATATAATAAGATACTCACAGTGGATGGAAACTTACATTGACTTTATTGCATATTTTTGTGTCAAGTGCACTCAGTGCACTTTTGTGTTAAACCTCAGAGCTGGGAATAGTCATTAAAGGGAACAGTCCATCATCAGCCTCAGTGGATCTCAAAATTCATTTGGGTGGGAACCCAGAAGATCCCGGGGCTGTAAATCAGTCTCAGAAAACCCAAAATTTCCTCCTTTTTGCATTTTCACTAATGCGTTTTTGCAGCGAAGCCACCCAGCAAAAAACACAGAGATAGATTGGCTAAGGGCAAACCAGGTTACCTTCCTAATCCTGGCTTGTAAAGTGGACAGTGCTCAACTTATGATCACAACTGAGCCCAAAATGTATGTTGCTACGTGAGAAATTTGTTAAGTGAGTTTTGCCCCATTTTACCACTTTTCTTGCCATGTTCGTTAAGTGAACCCCTTCCAATGGTTAAGTTAGTCCCTTGGTCGTTAAGTGAATCTGGCTTCCCCATTGACTGGCCAGCCGGTTGCAAAAGGGGATCGCGTGACCCCCGAGACATTGCAACCATCATAAATATGAGTCAGTTGCCAAGCATCTGAATTTTGATCGTGTGACCCTGGGGATGTTGCAATGGTCATGTGTGAAAAATGGTCATTTTTTTCAGTACAGTTGTAACTTCAAATGGTCACTAAACAGATGAAGACCTGCATGTGCTGCAGAGTTCAAAGGCATCGACATAAGTTTTATGCAATCCGTTCAAATGCTTGGCAAGCATCATGATCTGAACTCAGGTTACAGAAATCCCTCTGACGACCTTCTTCGACCTTTGATGCAAACAAGCATGGATGACCCTCTTAAATAACTAGTGCTTTGCCACAGGGGTCTTGCATTTCACCCCTGGAATTATCGACTAAGGAAGCTTAATCTCCGCTTAAAAATTGTTAGCAGGTCAGAGCTGAGTTGCCTTTAATGATTTTATTTTTTAAACGGGTATTAACAGATAGTCCTCGACTTACGACCACAATTGGGAACAGAATTTGCACTACTACTAAGCAAAAGGGTTATGAAGCGAATTGTGACTGGTTTAGCAATTTTTTTCACCAAGTTTGTTAAGTGAATCACTGCAATTAACCATTGTTAACACTTAACGGTTGTAAACCGCTTAGAGGGGGCTATAAAGCATTATAAAGCGGCATACAAATCTAAGTGCTATTGTTATTAAGCACATCCGGCTTCCCGCTTTGCTTGTCGGAAGCTGGCTGGGAAGGTCACCAATGGAGATGACATGATCCTGGTATGCTTGCCAAGTGCCCAAATTTTGATCATGAGATTGTGGGGATGCTGTGATGGTCATAAGTGCGAGGATCTGAGTATTGATTTTACTAACATGAGCACCCTTCGTATGTGTGAACGCCAATTCTCAGGATTCTTAGCTGTGGTGGTGGCAGCTTGTAAATGGTGGCTTGTAAATTTGGACAGATGGTTCCTATATTATATGTTGGTAAATCCTGGATTTATTAAATGAGTTTGTTCTTGCACAATTTCCCAATTCAATTTACTTACCACCAATTATCGTGGCAAGTTGCACAGCAAATACATTCAGTAAATAATAATGCAGATAGTCCTTGACTTAAAATCATAACTGAGCTCAAAATTTCCATTACTAAGAGAGACAGTTGTTAAGTGAGTTTTGCCTCAGTTGCTCAGTAAATCACTGCAGCTATTAAGTTAGCAACACAGTTGTTAAGTGAATCTGGCTTCCCCAGTGTTTGTCAGAAGGCTGCAAAACATGATAAGTTTGCGACACTCCAACTGTCATATTACAAACCAGTTGCCAAGCGTCTGAATTTTGATCATGTAATCCTGGGGATGCTATAACAGTTGTAAGTGTGAAAAATGGTCATAAGTCACTTTCTTCAGTGACATTGTAATTTTGGTTATTATACAAATTGTTGTAAGTTGAGGACTATCCATAATAATATCTACTCCGGCATCACTGCCTCACTTCAGTTACAGGGGACCATTGGAATATCAGATATGGGTTGTAAGTTCCCTATTTCAGGCAGTTCATAACTTCGAACAATCACTAAGTGACCAGTAATAAGTTGAGGACTACCTGTAGAAGGAAGTCCTACCGAGAAAGATCAATGGACTTCATTTACCTTGAACGCTCAATTCAGCAATGGTTCTGCTGCCTTCCTTCATCTCGCAAATGTAGACAGCATCATCATCCATGGTGACATTTTGGATGGTGAGCTTGCGGCATATCCCATCTTCTTCAATCTTGTACTTGTCATTCTGTTGAAGTCTGGTCTCCTCTTTGAACCAAGTGGTCTCTATATCAGAACAGGGCACTTCACACAAGAAGATCACGGAGTCCTTCTCCCGAACTTCCAAATCTTGGAGTTTTGTCTTGAAAGGTATTTTCGGTTCTGGGGAAGAACCAGATGGAAAAATGAAGTTGGTAAGACACAAGACTGAAGAACCAACAAACAGCAAGTGTGGATTGTTCTCAACGACATTAAGATCGTGTAGAACATTAGTGGAACATTATGATTTAGAATATCAGTAGAACATTAAGATCCAGTAGAACATCAGTACAATGTTATGATTGAGTAACGTTATGATCAAGGGGAATATCAGTAGAAAATTATGATCAAGGGGAACATCAATGGAACACTGTGATCAAGTAGAACATCTGTAGAACATTTAGATCAAATAGAGAATGTAGAACATTAAGATCAAGTAGAATATCAATAGAATATTGTGATCAAGTAGAACATCAGTAGAAAATTATGATCAAGTGGAACATCAGTAGAATGTTATGATCAAGTAGAACATTACGATTAAGTGAAACAGCAGTACAGTTAATCCTCATCTTATGACCATAAAAGCTCCAAGTTTCCATTGCTAAGCAAGATAATTAAGTGAGTTTTGCCCCATTGTATGATCTTTTCTTGCGAGAAATGAACCATAAGTGAATCTGTACTTACAACCATAAATCATGAAGTTTAAACGGGACACCATGTGACCACACCAATTTTACAATATATTTGGAGTGGTCGTTAAATCAATCTGATGGTTGTCAAGAGAATGCTACAGTCATTAAATGAATGATACGCTCATAAAGTAAACTTAGTCCACTAAGGCAGAGGTCGCCAACCTTTTGGGCCTCAGGGACCACTAAACTCATAATTTTAAATTCCAGGGACCACTAACCAGTTCTGTGGGCATGGCCTAATTTGTGGGTGTGGTTTGGTGGTCATGTGACTGGCTGGGTGTGGCTTATATGTAAATATTATAAATATTTATATAAATATTGAATTTTTTATAAAAAAAGCAATTTTTATCCAAAATCAGGCAAAGCAGGTAGGCAGATTGAGTTGCTCACAGAATTATTCAGTGATCTATCTATCTGCCATTGGCTAGCTCAGCCTGTCACATAAAATTTGCTTGCCGTGAGTCTGCACTGGATAATAGAAGCTTCAGTCCTAAGGGAGGTTTGGCTGTGCTTAAAAGCAAAGCCGAAGACCTAAAGACTAGCTAGAAAGCAAGAAATCCAACCATTTCCTGCTTCCTAACTAATCTAAATCTCCCGGCACAGCAGAACAGCTGATGGTCGGGGAAAAGAAAAGGAAAAATAGCAATTTAGCAGATAAGTTTGCTGGATAAGGAGTGAATGTGCGGGGAGGGTTCCTGTGGACCATGTGGGTGGCGCAGCCTTATGTTCCTGTGCAGCCTAGATTAATTGCTTTGAGTGGGGTGTTCTGGGGGTGACATTACCCTGCGGCCCACCAAAAAATTTTCACAGCCCACGGGTTGGCGATCACTGCACTAAGGGTGTCTTTGTTCTAAAAAAGATATAAATTTCCAGCAAAACCATCATAAATCATAAGCATGTGATCGTGGGATGCTGAAAATGGTCATAAAGCAGGTTGGTTGCCAAGCGCCCAAAGTGAGCCAGGTGACCAGGAGGGAGGACATCAAAATTTTGAATCTGGGTCCAAAGTAGCTTTTCCTAGGATCTATTGTAATTTCAGAACATTACTAAGTGACTGGTCATAAATCAAGGACTACTTTCTGTGCTTACTTGAAACTTTGATGTCTTTAAGGATCTTGATTCAGAAAATGTCAGTGAATTATGGATTTGAGATCAAGGATCCATTTTTACACAGGATCAAATCACCATCCAACTGAACATGAAAATTGAATATCTACACCCTGCTAATGTCAATCTCCTTGTAAAACTAGCCAAGAAACATGTTTACTTCCTTGGCACCTACTACTGCAGAAGATATGCCTGGGATTAGATTTCTTCTAGTTTAAAAATACTTTAACAGTCTTCTTTTAGTTGTGAAGCTAAATGTTCTTAAAAAAAACAAAACACTACTACATATTGTCCTTGACTTATAACCATTTATTTAATAACCGTTCAAAGTTACAATGGCACTGGAAAAAGTGACTCCTGATCATTTTTCACAATAACAACCATGGCTCCCTCCCAGTGGTCATGTGTTCGGAATTTGGCCACTTGGCAATTGACTCATATTTATGACGGTCGCAGTGTCCCAGGGTCACGCAATCCCCTTTTGTGACCTTCTGACAAGCAAAGTCAATGCAGGAGTCAGATTCACAACCATGTTATTAACCATGTTATTAACTTAACAACTGCAGGGATTTGCTTAACAACTGTGGCAAGAAAGGTCATAAAATGGGGGGAGGAATTATGTTTAGTTTAGCAACATAAATTTGGGGCTCACTTGTGATCGTAAGTTGAGAACTACCTATTTGTTGTAAATAGGAAGTCAAGAGAATTATTCTGGGCCCTGCTTTTGTTGAATCGACTGCCAATCTGAGGGTATTTCCTTACAACTTCTACCAGTGTTTCTCAATCTTCATAAATTGAAGACAGGTGGAGCTACAGCTACTCACCTTTGACATTCACCAACAAAGAACCATAGGTCTGTCCCGCCAAATTGTGGTCTGGAGCCCATTGTGCTATACAATGGAGAATCTATTCTATGGCTACTCACTTTTGACGATTATCAATGAACCACCATAGGTCTGTCCTACCAAATTCTCTGGTCTGGAGCTCATTGTGCAACACAATGGAGGATCTATGGCTACTCACCTTTTACGGTCACCAACACAGAACTGTAGGTCTGACCCGCCAAATTTGAAGCTGTGCAGGTGTAGAGGCCATTATCGACCTGTTTGCAGAAGAGGATCTTCAAGACAAAATTCTCTTGCTCGTCCTCGTAAATTATGTGTCTCCGGCTCTCCATGATCACCTCTCCGTCCTTCTTCCAAACTGTCTCCGGTTTGGGTTCTCCGGTTACGTAGCAGCTCATTTTGGCGTGCTTGCCCTCTGTGACAGTGAAACTCCGGGTGGTGACCCGATAATATGAACCTCCATCGCCTCGGAGTCCCTTGGAGGTCAAACTAGCAGCCCGTTCGTAATCCAAGGACAAGCTCAATCCGAGTTTGGACCGTCCTTCAGTGGAGATCAAGGAGTCTACTTTGGACAAATCGCCCTTCCGGATTTCTTCTCGTCTTTTCTGCATGTGGGACAACAACGGAGAGGTCTTGCTACTGATGTCATCTATACTGTGTCTCGTGCTGCCTGGGCTGTATGAATCTGGAAGATCTACCATCAACGCAGCAGCTGCACTAGAGGATCCTAAAGGATTCTCTGCGTGGCAAGTGTAGGTCCCGCTGTCTCCCAAATGAGTATTTTGGATCTTCAGAGCATTCTTCTCGCCCTGGGATTCAATCCGGATCCGGTTGGAGTCTGACAATTTCCCCAGATGCTTCCCGTCCTTCTCCCAGTTGATGGCGAGGGGAGGACTACCTTGGACGATGCACTTGAACATGGCGTCTTCACCCATGATCACTCGGATGGATGTGGGCTTCTGGATGAAATATGGGGCCGATTCTGTCACCGTGGTCTGCTCGCCGACTTTGATGCTGACAGCGGCAAAGGCTTCCCCAATTGTGTTCTTGGCCCGGCAGATGTACTGACCACTGTCCTCCAAGCTCAGGTTGTAAATGGTGAGACGATAAAGGTCATCGTCTTCTACCATCTTGAAGCGTCCTCCCGTCTGGATGGGGAGTTTGTCCTTCTCCCAGTTCACCAAAGGGATGGGGTTGCCAATGATCTGGCAGCTCAGGGTGGCATCTTTGCCCATGGAGACCACAAAGGCTTTGGGCCTCGTCAAGAACCTCGGCACACCACTGTAGGAAATGTAATCCATCTTGATGGCCTACAAGAAGAAGAACAACAGCAAACATGAGCACCAAAGCAAGAAAATGAATTTTGTGGATACTAATGAAGAGTTGTACAGATAGTCCTTGTCTTATGACTATTCATTGAGTGACTGTTTGAAATTACAACAGCATGGAAAAAAGTGAGAAGTCCTTGCACTTATGACCTTCAGTATATTCCCGTGATCACTAAATACATGTTTGTAAGTTGAGGAGAATCTGTAGAACATCATGATCAAGAAGTAGAATATTATGGGAACTTCCGGTTTGTAGGGCTTCGGCGGCAGCAGGAATCCGCGATCGTGCGTGATTTCTGCTTGCGCTCGCTGCTGGAGTGCCCCGAGCCACCTGGCTTTGGGGCTAAGTCACCCTGTAGAGGTGACTGAAGATAGGGGAGACCCGGCAGGGCTTGAGGGGAGCTGCACCTCCCCTCCCCAGCTGGCTTAACTCCCTTTTCCGAAGGCAGTAGAGCGGCGGTCAGAAATGGCCACCAGAAAGAAGCACTCATCCGGAAAAGAATGTGCAGGAGGAAGCTAAGAAGTGAAAGTTTTGGCTGACTGGGATAAGAAGCAACATTCAAGATACCCTGGAATTTAAATTTTAAAACAGGATACATCGCTCCCAAAGAAGATCCGGAAGCAGCGAATGAAAGTGAAAAGGGAAAGTTTGTTTTTTCTTACTCTCCTTCCTTACGGTGACAGCAGATGAATGAGAAATCGGAAAAACCCGCTTTGGCATCAGCAGGTAATTAAACTGGAAAATTAAAGCCAAGGGGACAATAAATATTTCTGATCACTGAAAAAACTTTTTCTTGCTGTAAGTGGGAAGGGAGAGGAAAAGAATAAGAGTAAGATTTGGCTGGAGGAGACTGCTTGGAATTTTAAAAGAATCTAAAGTTAAATTGTAACAAGACTTCTAAAAGATACATTTTAATTGGAACTTTGTAACTGAATTGTAGCCCCAGGAAGAGAATGTGAAAAAAGAAGAAAGTGTTAAATGAAACAGCTTGTGTGTATTTGGACTGCTTGGTGACTCTGGGACTTTTGGAAATTATATTTCAATGATAAAAAACACTTGGGTGGTTGTTTAATTTTTTTTTTACAATGGCATCACTTGTGGATGAACTGAAAATGGAATTCAAAAAATATAAAGAAGAGGAACAAGAAGGGAAGGGCTCTTTTGGCTCCGTTTTTCATTTTTTAGAAATGGCAATTTCTACATATGAGAAACTACAAGAACAAGAAGATTGGGACAAAGAAGAAGCCATCTTTAATGAACAAGTAACTTTATCTGGGGAAGAAAGGGGAAAGGGGGGAAAGAGAATGGAGAATTTAAGACCTAAAAAACCAACCAAAAAAGGGGAAAATAAGGTGAAAAGTGGATATAATGTTAGAAAGCAACAGAAAAGAGGAATACAGAAGAGGGAAATGGAGATGGTGAGACAAGGGGGTAAAAAGGGCAGAATGAAGAAGCAAGGGAGGAAGGAAGGGAAGAGAAGCTACAAAGGTTTGAAACAAGATGTAAAGAAACAGGATTTATTTAGAGATATTGGGTAAAATATAACTGAAAAAGAGATTCTGCAAAGGTACATAAGACTGTACTGTTGTATTTGTATTAAAAAATAATGTTAGAAAATTGGAATAACATATGATTATAAAATGGGATAAAATATTCAATGTAATTCAGTGAAACTTTTTTTTCTTGAACAAAATAAATGAAATGAAATATGAGAGAATTGAACTAAGAAGGAATGGGAACATTTTAATTATATAATGTTTTAAAATATAAGTGAAATGGGGAGGAAGTAATTACATAAAATTTATATCTGTTCCCATAGAAGCATGATACCCATTTGAAAAGGAATGTGTAAAATGTTTAAGATTTAAATGAATATTAATTTTAATGATAGAGTTCAATTGGTATTGATTGTTGTTTTAATTATACTATATATTTATAATTTTTTCTTTTCTTAAAATAGTTTTAGAATGTACTAAGCAGAATCCGAATGAAAGTTATGTATTATATTAAGTGTTAAATTTAGGGGAAAGATATAAAGGCGTCATACTCCAATCAGTGATAACAGGAGAAATTTTGTGTTAATGAGAAAAGATAATAGACAGCTGAAACAGGACAGACAAAGGATATAAGTATAATGATTTAAATTAAGATGAAATAAATAAAATAGAATTAAGAGAGTGAAAAGAGGGGAGAAGCTATATAGAAAATGTAGAATGGCAATAAGATATGGAATGGTATATAAAAGTGAGCATCAACTTGAATTTATGTCTGTACGAAGAGATGTAACCCGGGATCAAGCTGCTTTCAAAAAAGATGTTTTATGTTTTGTGTTTTGTTTGTATATGTTTGTTTTTTAAAAATTAATAAAAATTTTGGGAAAAAAAAGAAGTAGAATATTATGATCAAGTAGAATACCAAGGTTCATTTTATCTGTACAACTAGGATCTGGAGCCATTCTTTTCCTAGGTTGGAGACAATACAGATAGTCCTCGACTTACAACTGTTTGTTAAGTGACCATTCAAAGTTACAACAGCACTGAAAAAAAGTGACTTACAACTGGTCCTCATGCTTACAAGCATACCCGCAGTGACATGATCAAAATTTCAGTGCTTGGCAACTGGCCAGAGTTTATGATGGTTGCAATATCCCGGGGTCATGTGATTACCATTTGCAAGCAAAATCAGGGGAGAAATCAGACTCACTTAATGACTGCAAGATACATAAAACAGCTTCAAGTGATCTGCTTAAGAACCATGACATAAGAGGTCGTAAAAGCGGATGTGACTCACTTAACAAGCACTTGGGTGCCAACTGTGGCTGTCAATCACGGACTACCTGTAATCAGCAGGGGGTCGCAGGAAGCCTTTGGGTGCAATAAACATGGATAGTATCCACATCTCTATGGGCAGGTAGTCCTCGACTTACAACCAGTTGCTTAGCGGCCCCTCAAAGTTATGTCAGATTTCCCTGGCAGTTCCTATGACTCAGTTCTGAAGTTCTGAAAGCCCCCATGACTTTGGTCCCTCAGCCATTTCTAGTCGTTCTATAATCACATGACCATGTTTTACCATGATTCACTAAGTGACCATTGCAGAAAAGATCATAAAATCAAGTCTGACCTGATTTACGATTGTCATGACCTACTACCATGATGGGCAAGCTCCACTTCAGTCGTAATTCAAGGACTTATCTGCAATTCAGCTCAAGAAAACCAAGAAGGCTTCGTGTAAAAATTCCACTTTATTTAGCTACAGTTACAGGAGTTGGAAATAGGTTATAAATAGGAAGTTCAAAGAATTATTCTGCATGTTGCCTCTTGTTGAAAGGACGGCTAATTTTAGGTTAATTCCTTTCACCTTACCTTCCAGTGCTTTTCAGACTTGGCTACGGGAAGACGGGTAGACTTCAACTCCCAGAATTCCCCAGCCAGCCAAGACAGCCGAAGGATGGAGAGAGAGATAATAGCGTTAGATAATAGGTAGATGACACAGAGAGAGTGGGGGGAGGAAGGGAGGGAGGGGGGAGAGAGAAAGAGGGGGGAGGGAAGGAAGGAAAGAAAGAAGGAAAGAAAGAAAAAAGAAAGGAGGGAAGGAAGGAAGGAAGAAGGAAGGAAGGAAGGAAGGAAGGAAGGAAGGAAGGAAGGAAGGAAGGAAGGAAAAAGGAAAAAAACAAAGAAACAAGGAAAGAAAGAAAGAAAGAAAGAAAGAAAGAAAGAAAGAAAGAAAGAAAGAAAGAAAGAAAGAAAGAAAGAAAGAAAGAAAGAAAGTCCAGCAGTCAGGGCTGTCCAGAGGTGCAGTCAAAAAAGTCAAGATGGCTACCATCCCTATCAGCCTCATTGTTGTACTCCAAAGCTCGGTTCTACTTTCAACACAGGTTCAAACCTCTCAGCCAAATCCAAATTTCTCTCCCCCATCTGCTCACAAGTTGTAATGCAAAGGGTGTGCCCTGTGCTACTTCCTACAATCCTGATGAGTGGGTCCCAGCTGTCTTCTCCTCCTGACCAAACCCCCACCCTCCATCAGGGTTTTTTGTCATCGCCCCCCCTCACCCTTCTCCCCCTCCCCGCCTCCATTTCATACCATCCAACCCATATGGTGTTTCCATCTGTTTGCAAACTTCAAACCCGCTTCCCCCAGTGACAGATCTGGCCTGGAGTCCTTTACTAAACTTATAATTCTTGCCTTACTTTTTTGAGTCAAATCCAGATTTAAGACAGATTTAGCCACCCTGGATTAAAAAGTCAGTGGCCACCAAGGTCAAAATCAGGTGGACACTGCATGGTGAATGGACGTTTGCAACGCTGGGTCTGCCATCTTGCAGATTTTGACTGCCCATTGCAATAGGGAGTGGTACTTTTTCCTAATCTATCTTAACCACGTTATTCATTTACAGACTACATGGATTCCCTTAACAATCCTGGCAAAAAAAGGGCGTAAAATCAGTTCTTCTTGACCTCTGGTAATTTTTTGGCAAATAAATAATGGCGAGAGTTAGGAATTCAGTACAAATAGTCCTCGTCTTGCGACCACAATTGAGTCCAAAATTTCTGTTGCTAGCAAGACATTTGTTAAATGAATTTTGTCCCATTTTATGACCTTCCTTGCCACGCTTGTTAAATGAATCGCTGCAGTTGTTAAGTGAGTCACATGCTTGTGAATCTGGCTTCTCCTATTGACTTTGCTTGTCAGAAGGTCACAAAAGGGGATCACATGTCCATGGGACACGGCGACTATCGTCGCCAAGCCTCTGAATTTTGATCACTTGATTGTGGGGATGCCAACGATCATAAGTGTCATAAGTCCCTTTTTTCAGTGCCGTTGTAATTTTGAACGGTCACTAAACAAACTGTTGTAAGTCGAGGACTACCTGCACAGGTCGTTCTCAACTTACAACCATTAGTTTAGTGACAATTTGAAGTTACAATAGCTTCCCGCTTACAACAGTTGCAGTGCCCCAGGGTCACAAAATCACCATTTGCAACTTTCCCTGGTGGCTTCCGACAAGCAGAGCCCATGGGGATAGTCAGATTCACTTAACAACCACGTGATTTGCTTAGTGACTGTAGTGATTCACTTAACAACCAGGGCAAAAGAACATCGTAAACTCAAGCCCAATTCATTTAAAAACTGCCTTGCTTAGCGATAAAACGTACGGTCATAACCTTGGTTGTACATCGAGGATGGGCTGTAGCGATTCAGGAAAAGTAGACATAATCTTGCTTTAATTCTCCCACTTTTATCGTGCAAATTTTCTCTTGCTAAACAAAATGAAATATTCGAGAATCCTACAAACACAAAATTATTTGTCTTGCAAACTGCAATAGCCTTTCTCAGAACCACCCAGCTACTTAGAGAAGAGAGTGTCTCTGAGCATATGAAGAGTATTTTTCCTCATGGGATAAGCAAGAAGGACAAGTCAACCAGCATTCTGTCACACAGAAACGCCGCAAGCATTACACAAAACGAAACAGCGATGGTCACACAACATAATGTTTTGCTCTTGAGGCAGTCCTCAACGCACAACCGTTCATTAGTGGTGGTTCTAAGTTACAACGGCACTAAAAAAGTGACTTATGACGTGTCTTTCACAGTCACATCCTATGCAGCATCCCCCTGGTGACGTGATCGAAATTCAAATGCTTGGCAACTGACTCACACTTACGATGGTCGCAGTGTCTCCTGGGGTCAAGTAATCCCCTTTTGCGACCTTCTGACAAGCAACGTCAATGGGGAAGCCAGATTCACTTAACAACCGTGTGATTAACTTAACAACTGCAGGGTTCACTTAACAACAAAAAGTCACAAAAAAAGGGATAAAGCTCATTTAACAACTGCCTTGCTTAGCAACATAAATTTTTGCCTCAGTTGTGTTGGTGGGCAATTGCACTAAAATAAAAAATAAAATAAAATTATTTTTTTAAATGCACGCTGAGCTTACCGGCCTGCATTCTGTAAACATAATACAGAGATTATTCAAACCTAATGAGGGCCAACCTTTTTTAGCCTAATATATCTATGTGTAGTCCTCAACTTACGACCACAATTGAGACCAGAATGTCCACCACTAAGGAAGATGGTTACTTTCATGAGTCTTGCCTGCTTTTACAACCTGTTTAACCCCTTTTGTTAAGTAAATCCCTGAAGTTGTTAAGTGAATCATGCAGTCATTAAGTGAATCCAGCTTCCCCCATTGACTGGGCTTTGGCTGGGTAGGTTGCAAGTGGCGATCTTGTGACCCGGGCATGATGCCCGCTGCCAAACACCTGAATTTTAATCACATGACCACGGAGATGCTGCCAACTGTCGTAAAAGTGAGGACCAGTCTCTTGTTTCATGGCTGTTGTAAGTCTGGCTACAAAATAAATGGTTGTAAATCAAGGATAATGTATATTCAAGTAATCATTTTTTAAGGTACAAAAAAATCTCCAGATAAACACCCTTTATATCCAACAAATTTAAAACCATCATGATTACACACACCAAATTGTAGGACCCCGAAAGCCTCTCCAGGGCAACCCAGATCAAGTCTACCCTCAACCCACAACAGTTGCAGTGACTTTGAGTGAGTCACATCTTTCCCCTTTCTTCGCCTGTCCTACCTCGCAGGGCTCTACTGTCACCAGGGAATAATAATAATAATAATAATAATAATAATAATAATAATAATAATAATAATAATAATAATAATAATAATAATAATAAAATGAAGCTATGCCAACTCCCTTCCCAATAGGAAACTCAAATCTACATTTAGTACAGTTGGTCCTCAACTTGGGACCACAACTGAGCCCAAGCTTTGTGAGACATTAAGTGGATTTTGCCCCATTTTATGACCTCTCTTCCCAAAGTTGTTAAGTGAATCTCTGCAGTTGATATGTTACTTAGTTGTTAAGCGAATCTGGCTTGACTTTGCTGGTCAGGTCGCAAAAGGAGACCCCAGGATCCTGCAATGGTAGTTGCCAAGCGTCTGAATTTTGATCATGGGAAGGTACAATGGTTGTAACTATGGAAAAATGGTCACAAGTCACTTTTTTAAGTGCCATTGTGATTTCGAACAGCCATTAAACGAACTGCTGTAAATCGAGGACTGCCTGCAAATATATTTTTTAGAAAAACAACGCTCCCGTCTGCTTGGAAAGTTTCAAAGGAATAATCTCGATTGCAATCGAATCTTGCAAAGTAGATTCCACGCAATGCAATGCTCTCTTCAGCTAAATAAAGGTGTGGTTTTTTTTTTTAAAGGCCTATTGATCCCCGGGCTGTATATAACAGGCAAACACGACTCAGCCCCTCCATTCCAGCCAGGCCTGATCACTGACCGATAGCTCTTAAAATAGCCTCAGCTGTCCAGCTAGGAGAAATTCAAGCTGAGAGCTGGAGGCAGGAGAATAAGCAGAGGAGATTTAAGACTTAGAATTGCTCGCATGCTGAAATCTGGATTTTCACCCGACGCAGGATTTTTTGCAAAATGCTTCCTTATTTAGGAAGGAAAAGCCAAGCCGAAAAAAATCGATGCCTTATTCCCAACTCCATGCAATTCGAAAAGAGCATTTTCCTGCTTCAACCCCCATGAAATCCAAGTTATTCTATTTTTAAACCGACATTTAAAATCCTGCCTGGTTTGAATTGGCCTTGCCCAAGGAAAACAAACAAACAAACTTGCTTTCCAGGTTCAGCCTTCGATTTGTCTGAAATGGTATAAGCAGAGGGTTGAACTAGAAGACTTCCAAAACTCCTTCCGACTCTTTTATTGATATCCTGAGGTTGAAAATCAAAAAGGGATTTATTTTTTGACTTTCAGCCTTACAAGCCAACATGGAAATGGGTAGGGAGACGGAGATAAAACCAGAGCCTTTTTCTCAAGAAGCCACCATTCTCTGGTCTGTCCTGTCCAGAGTGAAATTGAAGGACCTTACCTGGCTGGGGTCTTTTTTTTCAAGCCTCTTTAATTGGGACGATGGACAGATTCTTGGCAATTTCAGTAACCATCCAGAAGACGGTGGAGAGGAGGTTAGGAGGGTTCAGGGCACCCCGTTTCCCCCTCCCAGCCCCCACCCCCCGGGGACGAAGAAAACAGAAACCCCAGTGAGGTTGGGGATGCGCAGAAGGCAAAAGCCCCCAGACTCGTGCTGCGATGACCCCTGGCTTTAGCTGAGACCCAGCTCCTCCCTTGAACTGTCTCCACCAGTCATGTTGGTTTGCTGACGTGATCCTCTCCCGGCTGTCCATCTCCAAAATAGTCCTAGGTGTCAGTTGGTAGGCAGATTAAATTTCGTCTCTCCTGCCGGTGCCTCAAAAGGCATCACGTAGGCTGCGGTTGAGGAGTGGGCGCTGCTGAGCCAGCCCTGGCGGGGCGTTGCTAGCTTGACTTAGTGTGGGATAAGATTGCTGGAGGCTAAACAATTGCAGGAAACTGGGACTCTCTAGTGTGAAGAAGAAGAGGACTAGAGAGGGGATGGCCTAGACATCTTCAAAAAATTTGAGGTGCTGTCACAGAGAACAGGGGGGGACAGCCTGTTCTCCGAAGGACCTGAACGCAGGACAAGAAGCAACGGATGGAAGATTATCAAAGAAAGATGCAACCAACTGGGAAATTTCCTAGCAATGAGAATAATCAATCAGTAGCTTTCCTTCAGAAGTTGTGGGTGCTCCAACACTGGAGGTTTTGAAGTGAGCCATTTGCCCGGAATGGTATAAGAATGCTCGAACAGGGGGGTTGGACTACATGACCTCCAAGGTCCCTTCCAGTTCTGTTCTTCTATGATTCTATTCTCCAACGCACCTGAAGGCAGGACAAGACGCAAAATGGATGGAAATTCATCAAGGAGAAAAGCAACCTAGAACAAAGGAGAAATTTCCTAGCAGTGAGAACAATTAACCAGTGGAACAACTTGCCTCCAGAAATTGTGGGTGTTCCAACACTGGAGATTTTTAAGACGAGATTGGACATCCACCTGTCTGAAATGGGATAGGGTCCTCCTGCCTGAGCAGGGAGGGTGGACCCTTCCAACTCTGTTCTTCTGTAATTCTGGTAACAAGGACACTGTGAAGTTAGGAAGGTTAAAAGATCCAGAAAAATCTGCTTGCTTGCACAAGTTGTTCTGCTTGCTTGTATGATGTGTGCAAAGAGACAGGTGGAGATTTTCATGATTGACAGGACCAGAAAGGACCTGAGCAGCAAATGCCAGAAAAAATTCTTTCTCCCTTGTGGGCTTTTAAACTGTTTTTCCATAGAACCAAGATGATCCAATAAATATTAGGGGAAAACAATAACTCTAGAGAGTAAGAAACAAACCGCAGACCACTTCTACGTTCCCTGTAAGTTGCTAGGTCCCAGGTTAATAACAAATGAAAATTAAAAATCTTAATTTAAAATAAATAAAATTAGACTTGTAAGAAGCCCCCCTCCCCAGATTAAAATATTCTTTATTTTTAATAGGAGGACAGAATATTTCCCCAAATAGAGAAAACATGCTGTTAAAGGCAGAAAGCAGCCCCAGTCTTCCTGCTCTAGGAAACAGCCTCCAGCAGATGCCTGAAGTCTTTAGAGATGGAGATTTTGTGCCCATTAAGAAATCCAGGTCAACCTGTTCATAAACAAAACGCCTCCAGCTCCAGCTGGTGGGATTAAAAAGGACAGGATGTGACTTTTAGAACATAGGATTAACCCACCACCATTGAAATAGTAAAAGACATAAAACTGACTATATTGCACAACACCCACCCACCCCCGGAGCAACTCAAACACAAAACCCCAGAAACCTATAAAGATCCATCCAATCATTCAGCCATTTTGTCAGTTGTCCCAGAACTGCGTGCTGTTGTTGTTCTGCTCATAAATAAACCTTCTTTCTAAAGTAGCCTCCATTTTATTTCCAGCGCCTTTCTCCCAGCTTGGAACAGACCCATGATCTCTCATTGTAGCACCATGTGCCAGGAACCCACTTTTCTTTCCTAACTGATCAAATTAATTCTCTTTATATCTTTTCTCTTCTCACATGGTTTGTGCCAGAGGTGGTGAATTCAGCAGGTTCTGACCGGTTCTAGAGAACCAGTAGTGGAAATTTTGAGTAGTTTGGAGAACCGGCAAATCCCGCCTCTGACTGGCCCCGCCCCCATCGATTCTCCGCCTCCCATTGAGTCCCAGCTGATTGGCTGGGTCTTCTTTGGTTGCCCTGCACAGGAGAATGGAGCTGGAAAGCAGGTTAGTGGGTGGGAAGGGAAGGGAGATTTTGAGGTATCCTTCCCCTGCCACGCCCATCATGCCATGCCAGCCCAGCAAGCTCCCCCCACAGAACCGGTAGTAAAGTTTAGAATCCCACCACTCGTTTGTGCATAATTTATATCTCTTCGGCCATACGAGTGGCATGAAAGAAGATAAAAAGAATTTTTAAAAAAATCCCTCAAAAAAAGAGAGTATCTCAGTTACAAAGGATTTTTTTGTGGGTGCACAAAAAAGATTGCAACATTTGATAAATGATAAAACCTTCCCCTTAATTTTTTTTGGAATAATCCTCGACTTATGACCACCATTGAGCCCCAGAGTTCTGTTGCTAAGTGAGATGTTTGTTATTAGTTTTTCCCCATAGGATGACTTTTCTTGCCACGGTTGTTAAGTGAATCACTGCATCTCTTAAGTCATAAACATGGTTGCTGAGTGAATCCAGATTCCCCCTTGACTCTGCTTGTCAGGTCACAAAAGGGGATCCCATGATGATCCCGACACACTGCGGCTGTCATAGATATGAGCCAGTTGTTACTTTTGATCACATGACCATGGGGATGCTACAACGGTCGTAAGTGCGAAAAACTGTTACAAGTCACTTTTCGAACTTTGAATAGTCACTAAATGAACTGCTGTAAGTCAAAGACTACCTACTCCATCCTTAATTTATTACAAGATAGAATTCCAGTCCTTCAGATCTTAAATATTTTAATTGTTTTAAGTATTTTCCAGCAACCAATTAGAATTGCTCCTAGAGGGAATAATAACTTTGCATGAAAACACAGCAATTTAAATTTATAACACAAATGAATACTTGTGGTCTTCGCGAGGAATATTTTAAAGTGCGTAATAATGTAAATGCACTACACCAGGGGTGTCAAAAACTCAATTTCATTGAGGGCCACATCAGGGCTGTGTTTGACTTTGGGGGGCAGTGTGGGTGTGGCCAAAGTGGGCATGGCCAGCTCAACCTCATTCGTGTTGGGGGCACCTGTGGCGGCCCAAGCCCTCTGCCAGCAAAAACAGGCTTCTGAGCCGTGTTTTCAGCCGCGATAGCCTCCTGCAACCCTCTGCCAGCGAAAACGGAGCTCAGGAGGGCCGTGGATGGAGCTCCGTTTTCACTGGCACTTTGCTGTTTCCAGGGGGGCCCACGCGGGCCAGATCTAAGCACCCCTTGGGCCAGATCTGGCCCCTGGGCCTTGAGTTTGACACCTCTGCACTATACTTTATACTTCAGTTTTAATATTTTTTCAGGATTCATGATCAATCTTCCTCATAATAGCAATCATATTATCATGTTGGACGATAACCAGGACGAACGGCAAATTGACCTGTTTTACGAATGTCCGTAACAAGTCGTAACACGAGGACTACTTCTGTACATGTAATTCACACGTACTGATCAACAGCTCAAGTTCAAATTGGATAAAGGACATCTTGATTCGGATCAATATAGTATAGTTCAAAGTTCAACGGCACTGAGAAGTGACTGATGCCTGTTTTTCATACTTAGGACCATTGCAAAGGATTTCCTCAGGCCCCTGGGAGGCTGAAAAGCATCCCCGTGGTCATGAGTTCAAAATTTAGATGCTTGACATCTGGTTCATATTTATGATGGTTGCAGTTTCCCGGGGTCATGTGATCAACTTTTATGATCTGACAAGCACAGTCGATGGGGAAGCCAGGTTCATTTAGAAACCACCACTAACTTAACAGCTGCAGTGATTCACTTAACAACGGTGGCAAGAAAAGTCGTAAAAAGGAGAAAAACTCACCTAACAAATGTCTTGCTTAGCAGTAGAGATTTGGGGCTCAACTGTGGTTGTAAGTCGAGGAATACAATACCAATCAGTACAAATACCAAGAGGTGAGATCTGGCCTCCATTGCTGAGAAAGTCACCAGAGAGGTTAAAAAAGAATTGTGCAGCTTTAAGAATCCAATCCAATTCCATTTTGATCGATAATCAAAACACAAGATCCTTAATTGTTGGTAGATACAATGCAATATGTTCTGAATCTATGTATATAAAAGCGAAATACCACTCACGCATCCTCACAAAATCTCCAGAACCGTAAAGCCTACAAACTTGAAATTTGGCCCAAATGTTCCTCTTGGCTTTTAGGTCACTGGTGGCTAACCTTTTGGGGCTCCTGTTCCAAAAATTGTGTGCACGCTTGTGCAGGAGCGCTCGCGTGCCAGCACCCAGAAGGCAATTTGTGCATCCTCCCATGCCTCCTGCATATGCGTGTGAAATCTCTGCCCCTTGCTGCCCCCTTACCTGCACTGCACGCCTCCCAGCTGATATTGGGCCCATTTGAGGCCTTTTTCGGCCTCCCAGAGGCTTGAGGAAAGCTTCTGCAGCCTTTGCAGGCTGACAAATAGGCTTGTTTTGTCACTTCCTGTATTTCCGGAAATACAGGAAGCAACAAAACGGGCCTATTTTTCAGCCTGCAAAGGCTTTCCTCAAGCCTCTGGGAGGCTGAAAAAGGCCTCAAACAGGCCGAAAATCAGCTGGGAGGCACGCGCATGCACAGTGAAGTAAGTTTGCCTGCGGCTTGCATGCCAGCACAAATGGCTCTGAATGCCACCTGTGGCATGTGTGCCATAAGCTCACCATCACGGTTCTAGGTGCTCATTAAGAAAGGATTTTTCGAAATGACCACCAGAGCATTAGTATTTCCTATATTCTTGTTAACACGCTCTGATGCTAAGGAGTTCTACTCCCCCTCCCCACCTGAAAAGAAATCTCTTCCAAATGCAAAAGACAAGCAGAGGAGAGGAGTTTCAGTTTCGGTTTTAGTTTCACAGCAGCAACCAGCTTTAATACAAAACAATTGAGCTAAGCCATATGCTAGCTCCTTGCTGTCTCCTTGCTCACACAGCAAATACTGTTTCAGTTTCCATGTTTCACCAAACAGCCCTCAACTCTCTCACAGACTGACCGAATGCTAGCCAGATGAATACCAATGGATGCTGGTAGGCAGAGGCAGAATTTTCCCCCTTATTTTCCTCTCAAAAACTAAGCCCAATCACATAGTTTTGTAGTGAAGCACAGGTATAGAGCTAGTTGATTATAAAGTTTTAGAGAAACTCAACTTTCGTAATTATCTATTCCCAATTATAGATAATTGGGAATTCTGGTGTTGAAATCCACACAACTTCAACTTGCCAATTTTGAAAATTAGTGATTAAATGAAACAAGTTATCCAATCATTATCATGAACAGCATTTAAAAAATGTCTTTCATTATTAGCCAAAGATATGTAAAATACTACATAACAAATCCATGCATTATAACAGGCACTGTGTATTATGTTACAGGTAGTCCTCCATTGTATGACCATAACTGAGCCCAAATTTAGGTTGCTGAGACATTTCTTAAATGAATTTTGCTCCACTTTACAACCTTTCTTGCCATGGTTGTTAAGTGAATCATTGCAATTGTTAAGTTAATATCAAGGCTGTTAGGTGAATTTGGCTCACGTGACCCCGACTCTGCAACTATCATAAATATGAATCGGTTGCCAAGCGTCTGAATTTTGATCACATGGGGATACTGCAACAGTTATAAGTGTGGAAAATGGTCATGTCACTTTTTTCTCTGCAATTTTTTTTCTCTTGAACTGTTGTAAACTGAGGAATACCTGTATCTGTAAGAAAAATAAATTTTGCTAGGAAGTGTGGAAAGGGAACTTCACGAGGACAGTGGTGTCACCCAAGCAGGAAAAGCCCAAAGGGAACATCAAGCCAGCCATAAAACAAACTTGCATAGGAAAAGAAATCAAATAAAAGGTATTAAAGAAGCCCCTTAGACAAAAGCCCAAATAATTAAGAAAACTAAGGAAACAAGAAAAGAAAACCCTTACAAACACAAGACATGCCAAATCAGCAAAACAAACAGACAAAAGACACAAAATAAATTGCAAAGGAGACAGACAGGAGGTTGCCACAAAACAAATATAAGAAACCATTAAGCAAAAAAAAAAGACTAGGACGAAACTGATAATCCAATCAAACCACCCCGCGGAGTTTACCCTCCGGCAGAAATGAAGACAACCCCTGACAGGATTTAAAACATTAAGAAATACAAACACTCACACACAAAAGGAGAAAAAAAGTATAAAAATCAGGGGCTTATTATACAAAGCTAGCTAGCCCCAGGAACGCAGACTTCTTGCTATCTCTCACCTTCCTGAAAATAAAAAGATCCAGCTTTCAAGCAGTTGTCTGTATCCTTGCACCGGAGCTCTCCCAGCAGGAAAATCGAATCCTCGGAAGAAAGGCATTTTGACAGCCTTTCAACAGAAGTTTGAGAAACATATTCATGCTTCAAACTAAAAGTACACAAAACTCAAGTTGCAAATATGACCCATTTTTATTATTCTTACATACAGATTTAACCAGCACAGTGGCTATGGAAATGACTTAGAAAATCATACAAGGCATTTTTTATAAGCAAAGTTTTCATACAGCAAAATAAATATTTTAATGTGCATACAAACACTGATTTTTTTCAAAAGTTCACCGGATTCCTATAGAATCTTAAAATGAAACTCTATTGTACCAGAAAGGTAATGTGTGTATGTGGGTGACCTCACAGTCACAAAATTGTGTTTGCAAATGATAAAGATGGAAGCTTACATCATTTGTGAATGGTGTCAGGCGGTCGAATTGAAAATCCCTTCTATAAATAAGCACCAGATTCTCTTGGCAAAGACATTTCAGAAATAAATTTATTACAAGCTATGATTGAATCGTTTTAAATAAATGTTATTTAACAGAGATACCAGTTGGGTTTTCTAAGATAAGAATTGATAAAGGTGAGAAGAAGAACTGCTAACAGTAAAATCATTTTAATTTGGAAAAAACAGGTGGAAATTACGAATTTAACTTGGAAAAGGCACCACTGCTGAAATTAAGGCCAACAAGGAAAAAGACCATCTTGATTCTGTTAGATGTGAAAACATCCAAACATTTTTGTCAATGAGTATGTAGATTTTTTACTTTAGTAAAAATAGAAACTGATGCAGGAATCAATGAACAAGGTCCTGTTTACAAAAATCAACTGTCTGAACCAATAAATACAAGGAGAAAGGCCATTTTAATTCTGCTCCCTGGGGGTCTCTTGTTTGCAGAAATGAAATGTTATAAATCTCCTTAAATGTACTGCTCAGATAAATTGTATCTTAGGCACATATGGTAGTTATAATGGCTTTAAATGCTTTAGGGTGCATTAAAACTGTAACAACCTATGATAAACCCCTATTTTGAACAATACTGTACTTATAAATTAAGAAATTAGAAGGGACTTGTAACTACTACAGTCCTGAAGTAGAACAAAAATATGGAAAAAAATACGGATTTATCAGACTGCAAGATCCATCACATAAAAATTAAATGTATTCCCAACTAAAAGTGTATTTCAACTCCTGACATTTGAGTGCAAACTGCAAAAATATACTTTCTCTTACAAAAACTAAACTCAATATATTCATTTTTTTTATAGAACATTGCATTCTGACGGTCCTTCCTTCCTTTCCTTCCTCCCTTGTCCTTCCCTTCCCTTTCTTTTCCTTCCCCTCTCTATTCCTTCTTTCCTTCCTTCCAATGAAATCAAAGAATTGCTTTCTAGGACTTCGTCATTAAAGTATAAAATTTAAACACATCGGTTAATTATCCAGTCCATCCACCAAGATAATCTCATGGTTTTCTAAGTTGGTTAAAATATTAATACTTAGAAGGGAGATAAATCCTCATTGCCAGTGTGGAACTTCACCCTGCCACACAACACACTCGATTGCTCACAAAACCTGTGAACTTCCTGCTACAAATAAAACAGATTCAAAGAGTGTTAGTTTTGTGCAACTGTTTCAACAACAAAAAATCTGATTCTATAAATGTAATACATTGGTCATATTTGTACATGATACTTACCTGAACAGATCCAGAACAGCCATTTAGCCTGATTATTAACTTTGGCCAAGGATCAAAAACATACTTTATTATTTTTTTTAAATGTATCTTTCATTAAGGTAAATATATCATTAATTGTTTTTTTCCCCTAGGAAGCACACCTCAAATAAAATAATGGCTATCAGCTGTGCAAAATAGGAATAAATAACTTTCAATTCCCATTTATTTTTATGCAGGTGGTGGTTTTTTTTTGGGGGGGGTTTGCATTTTCAGAGACCCACCAGCTGGTCTTCAGGCTATAGTGGATTTTATCAATCCTTAAATTAAGATCAAATGTTGGATGCTAATCCATTTATTCTCTGTAGCTAACATTCTAGCCTAAAACACTGTTTAATGCTTGATATTACATTTTTTTCTCTCTCAAAAGGTCCTCAAAGTCTTTCCAAAACTTTGCGATTGCCAGCTTGAAATGTCAAGATGCTGGTGCAAATTTCCAGACTTTTATGCAACTTCGTCCGTGGTTAATTTAACTTCAGGTTTAGCTTCAGCTCCTGATAAACACATCCATTATTAAAGCGTGTCTTATTCATAATCGGTTTGAAAGAAAGGAGAACTGCACCCCGGTTGCCGTTAACTTTGGCACCAAAATATCATTTTCCAAAAACTGAGAAAAAGAAAAGAAAACAGGTTGCATTGCAAAAAGTAACAAAGATGCTACATGAGTTTTGCCACTTCATGTCTTTGGATGAGGAGGTCTTAAGGCAAATACATTAAATAATGCTTAACTAAATTAAACAATAAATTAAATATGCTTAATTGCATCAACTTTTCAGTGTTGCATCACCAGGATTTCTGCAACTGTCTGGCTTAAATGCCAGCAGGAGGGGAGAACGGGACAAGAAAAAGCCATTAAATTGGCTGCTTTTATTAAAAAAAAAAAAGAGTATCTCATTTCATAACTGGCTGCAAATTCTTCCTAATTCACTCTCTTGTTTTCTTTGTCTTCGCCCTCTGTGAGGATCTTGGTTTGTAAGGGGATGCTGGCATTCTCATCAGGAACTCTGGTCCAAATTTTGGAAAGA
Organism: Notechis scutatus; assembly: GCF_049901735.1. Lineage (NCBI taxonomy): Eukaryota > Metazoa > Chordata > Lepidosauria > Squamata > Elapidae > Notechis > Notechis scutatus. The sequence goes on along the minus strand of NC_142025.1, from coordinate 2,845,719 downwards.
CGATGTGCTGAACAACACACCATAAAGCTGTACGGGTTTTTCGTGTGGAGGACGTGAGCTCATTCACAGCTGATGCCAAGGCCAGGATTTCTGCAACGAAGACAACATTTAATTTGCTTATAATCTGGACGGTGTATATTTCCCTGGTGTTTTAAACCAGTGGTCACCAACCAGTGGGCTGGGGACCACTGGTGGTCCACGAGAAAATGTTGGTGGTCCGCAAAGAAATGTCACCCCCAAAGCACCCCCCAAAGCAATTAATCCATGTTGCACAGGAACACAAGGCTGCGCCACCTACATGGCCAACGGGACACAAGGCTTGCATCGCTTGCATTGCAAACAACACGAGGTAGTGAGGGGAGCGGGGAAAGGGCGGAGGGGGGAACTCTCCCCATGTGCCTCGCCTGGCTACCGGGCTGCTTCTTCCCGCTTCTTTCTTCTTCTGCTTTTGGCTGCATGCAAGGAAAGCAGCAAAAGTCTTTCTTTCTCTCCCACAAACTCCGCCAGAAATGAGTCTTTGGGACCGGTGAGGCATCTTGCTCCAAGAGGCTGCGTCGGCGCGACATGTCTCACAAAGACTCGTTTCTGGCGGAGTTTGGGGGATAGAAGGAAAGACTTCTGCTGCTTCTGCTGCTTTCCTTGCATGAAGCCAAAAGTCTCTCTCTCTCTCTCTCTCTCCCCGAGAATGGAGCTGGAGATGGTATCCTGCAATCCCAAATAAAGAATGATCGATCGGTAGGAAAATGGGGTGGGAATTTTCCTGCAGACTTTTGGCGGGATTTTCCCAGGGTCTCTGGTCCGTGGGATTTAAAATTATGGGTTTGGTGATCCCTGAGGTCCAAAAGGTTGGCGACTCCTGCTTTAAATCATCATCAATTAGATTGCCAATTCAGATTCTTTTCAACATGGCATCAATTCATGGCTTAGCATGAAAGATGTATACAGGTAGTCCTTGACTTACGATCACAATTGAGCGCAAAATTTATGTTGCTAAGCGAGACAAGTTATATGAGTTTCGCCCCCTTTTATGACCTTTCTTGACATGCATGTTAAGTGAATCAATGCAGTTTTTAAATTAGTCACACAGCTGTTAAATGAACCTGGCTTCTCCATCGACTTTGCTTGTAGGGAGGTTGCAAAAAGGAACCACGTGACCCCGGGGATACCACAATCGTCATAAATATGAGTCAGTTACCAAGCGTCTGGGCTTGATCACATGACCTGCAATGATGCTGGAACGGTCGTAAGTGTGAAAAACAGTCAAAGATCCCTTTTTTCAGTGCAGTTGTAACTTGGAATGGTCACTAAACGAACAGTTGTAAGTTGAGGACTACCTGCAGCATGTTGTTAATGTTTTATTCAATGTTTAACAGTTTTGAATGGTCTGTATTGCTGTTTATGATTCTGCCAGCCTGCCAAAGTTGCTGGATCATGAGGTGGGAGGTAAATAAATTTAATAAATAACAATATTAATTACTGATATGTTCATGCATCTTTTAGCCCCTGCAGGAGTCTGCAACAAAGAATACAAGTATTTTATGTTGGCTACAGGTTCAGCAATGGCCCCGGTTAGAAGCTTAAGCGGTGTTTCTCAACCTTCGAAATTTTTGGATAGGTGGACTTCAACTCCCAGAATTCCCCAGGCAGCTTCCGGGAGTTCCAAGCCCACCTCGGCGAAAATGGCCAGCAACTGCTTGATGCAGGGGTTTCATCTCCCAGAATTCCCTAGCGGGAATCAAAAGGTAGTCCTTGACTTATGGCTATAACTGAGCCCAAAAAATTCCCGTCATTAAGCGAGATGATTATTAAGCGAGCTTTGCCCCACGGTACGACTTTTTTTTTTTGCCGCAGTTTTTCAGTGAATCTCTGCAGCTCTTAAGTTAGGAATACAGTTGTTAAGCGAATCTGGCTTCCCCCATTGAGTTTGCTGGTCAGAAGGTCACAAAAGGGGAATCGCCCGACCCTAGGGGACACTGCGACCATCATAAATACGAACCAGTCAAATTTTTGATCAAGTGGGGATATTGCAAGTGTGAAAAATGCCCCAAGCCCCTTTTTTTTAGCGCTGTTGTAACCGCGAAAATCCACTAAACAGATGGTTGTAAGTCGAGGACTACCTGTAACCGGCATTTGCATAACAACAGTGATTTTAAGCGGAAGTGCTAATGAAAAAACACAGTGTTTGCCCATTAATTAAACTCAAAAGTATTTACCTTTTTCATTACTGATACCCGATGATGTCCCCGGCCTCCGGGGGTTACCAGCATTGAAAATCTCATCATTGTGCCTGGCCTGGGTTGTGTGAATGGCTGCCAAGTGACGCTCCAAAGATGCCGATATGTTGTTGTGGATGGAAATGCCCCCAAACTGTTCCATTTTCTCAAGCAAGATGCAAACCTTAAAAAAAAAAAGTTTAAAAAAACAACAACAACACTGTATTTTACTGGGGGGGGTGGGGAGGGTTTTCATCTTTGAAAAATAAACAGTTTGACTTTTCTACAGACAATCCTTGACTTGTGACGATTAGAACCAGATGTTCTATCAGGGCTTGCCTCTGTTCAAAACTCAAGAAAGAAAATCCCCAATTAGAGAAGGTTTGAAGTGATAGCGGCGAAAGCAAGGCAAGGTCTGACTCAAAAGGCACGAGAGTTACCCATGGAAAGTCACCCCAAATCCCTCCCTCCCCCCAGAGTCCAGCACTGAGAGCCCAATCCACATCCAGTATGATGTTATGGGAAAGCCCTTCTTCGGGCATTTCTTGCTTCTGGAGTCTCGGGACGGTTGGCCTTGAAGGAGTATAAACAACTCCAACTCAGCAGTGCCACAATTCGTGAGTGCAAACCTCTCTTCCGGGTTCTCATGGGACTACACTTCTACACGCCAGCTCACTTCCCCAACCCAAATGCCCATGACCCCTCCCCGTTTCTATGGCAGCTGATATGCTGACACCTTCTATCGTTAAGCGAGGTAGTCATTAAGTGAGTTGCGCTTGGTGTTATGCAAACCACCACAGGCCTAACTGAATCACAAGGTCGTTAACCAAATCCAGCTTTTCCCACTGACTTTGCCTGCCGGAAAGCCGGTTGTGAAGGCCGCAAGGGACGATCGTGTGTCCCCAGGGATGCTACAACTATTGTAAATACATGCCAGTTGCCAGGCGTCTGAATTTCGATTTCATTGCAATGGTGACACAGCTAATCCTCAACTTCCAACCATTCGGTTAGCGACTGTTTGAAATTACAATGCACTGAAAATGGCATTTTTCTAAAAAAAAAAATATCTACAACTGGACCTTGACATTCAACAACTTGTTTGGTGACTGTTTGAAATCATAACAGCACTGATAAAAGAGACTTATGACCATTTTTCACACTTAGGACCATTGTAGCATCGTCATGGTCACATGATCAAAATTTAGGCACTTGGCAAGTGACTCATATTTATGATAGATGCAGGGTCCCGGGGTCATGTGGTGGAACTGATCTCCGTGGGGGTGGGGGATGAGCCTGCCTACCGAGACGAGGTGGACCGGTTGCTTTCGTGGTGTGGAGACAATAACTTGGTCCTCAACACCAATAAGACCAAGGAGCTTATAGTGGACTATATAAAAGGAACAGATGAGACCTCCAGCCCTTGCTTATCAAGGGAGACCGAGTGGAGCAAGTGGCCAGTTTTAAGTTTCTGGGTGTTACCCTAAAAGAGGACCTGACCTGGGGTGCTAACATTGCAGCCCTGGTCAAAAGGGCCCAGCAGAGGTTATACTACCTGAGGCTTCTCAGGAAACAACCACTGAATGGAAAACTGCTGGTGACCTTCTACCGCTGCACCAGAGAGAGTATCTTAACTTACTGCACCTCTGTATGGTTTGCCAATTGCACAGAGGCAGATAGGAAAGCTCTCCAGAGGGTGAACATCATTGCCCAGAAGATCATGGGTTGCCCTCTCCCCTCTTTGGAAGAGCTTTATAGCTCCCGCTGCCTTAAGGAAGTTCAAAATATTCTCAAAGATCCATCTCATCCTGGGCATCCTTCGTTTGAACTATTATCACCTGGCAGATGGTACAGGATAATAATAAAACAAGGACAAACAGGCTGAAAAACAGGTTCCATCCCAGGGCAGTAGCTCTGTTGAATTCTACTGTATAGAGCAACATTAATGCAATGTCAGGGGTTTTCAATCCAATGTATAGAATGTGAATGTGTGTGTGTTTGTGTTTATTTTCATAGTCATAATATACACGGAAGATGGTATTTAATTTCATTGTACGATGTGCATTGACAATAAAGTAAAATAAACTAAAATGTGATCCTAAACTAAACTAAACTAAAATGCGACCTTCTGACAAGCAAAGTCAATGGGTAGGCCAGATTCACTTAACATCCGTGTGACTAACTTAACAATGGCAGTGATTCACTTAAGCCCTGTGACCAAAAAAAAAGGCATCGAATGGGGCAAAACTCACTTAACTATCTCACTTAGTGACAGAAATTTTTGCTCAACATTGGTCATAAGTCAAGGACTATCTTTACTTCTTTCTATTCAGGCCCCTCCTGTATAATTTATTTTTCTTTTATTTTTCTTATATGTACCCATTTCATGTATTCATAACTATGTATACACTTATACTTATTATCTTGTAAACAATTGACAAATCAATCAATCAATCAATCAATCAAATAGATAGATAGATAGATAGATAGATAGATAGATAGATAGATAGACAGACAGACAGACAGACAGAGAGGGATAGATAGATAGATAGATAGATAGATAGATAGATAGATAGATAGATAGATAGATAGATAGATAGATAGATAGATAGATAGATAGATAGATAGATAGATAGATAGATAGATAGATAGATAGATAGATAGGATGTTGATGGCCAGTCCTCCCATTTTTCTCTATTTGTCCTAATTGTAGAGTCTGTTTGGTCTACTGGTTAAAGCACCAGGTTGGAAAACAGAAAGCTGTGGGTTCAAGTCCCGCCTTAGGCACGGGCGGATCTGGTTCAATCAGAATGCAGTACTCACTCTTGCTTGCTCTTGAAACTGGATCCAAATCAGGTAATCCACTTGAGAGGGATTAGCTGGAAGGGGGAAACATGTAATATTGCTGGAGCTGGTGAAGGGTTTCCAAGGAAAAGCCCTTGCTAAATCAGCCTCTGTCTGGAGGAAGAATAAAAAGGAATTTTCAGAGTATGCTCTAGCCTGAATAGCAATTTCTCTTTAATCCCAAATTGGTATTTAAAAGGCAAATCCTTTTCTTAAATCTCCAGGGATCAACTACAACGTTACCTTCAGCTGGAATTTAATTCTCAGGCACTTACACAGAATCCATCCAGACATTTGGGTGGTACAATACAGAATAATTTTGCTACAAAATTCGACCTACAACCACAACAGAGCCCAAAATTTCAACTGTTAAAGTGAGACATTTGTTAAGTGAGTTTTGCCCCGTTTTACGACCTTTCTTAATGTCACAGCTATTAAGTGAATCGCCGCAGTTGTTAAGTTAGTCATATAGTTGTTAAGCGAATCTGGCTTCCCCTATTGATTTTGTATGTCAGAAGGTCGCAAAAGAGGATCACGTGGCCCCGGGACACTGTGACCGTCATAAATACGAGTCAGCTGCCAAGCACCTGAATTTTACTGTGATGCTGCAACGGTTGTTAAGTGTGAAGAACGGGTTTTTTTTTCCTACGGCATTTTAACTTTGAACAGTCACTAAATGAACTGTTCGAGGACTACCTGTGCTGTCTCTTTTTTTCAAACAGTATACTTCAACTACAGGTAGTCCTTGAGTTATGACTCTAATGGAGCTGGCCTATCACCAGTAACTAAGTCGTGATGGTCGTTAAATAGATCAACCAACCTGATTTTATGACCTTTTCTGCAGCAGGTGATAACCAAATGCAGCCGTCTTTAAGTGAGCCAATGGAATTCTATGGGCTGGTTTAGAGAAAGCCTGGAACCCAGGGCCACTTTTTCAGCACAAGCATCGTGAAATGAGATGGCCACGGGACCACAACGGAGGGGCTGCCAGAATCAGGTCGTGAAGATCCCAGCATTTCACGACTCAACTATGTGCTGAACAGAGAAAGCAACCCCTCCTCCCTTCTAGCATGGATGACATTCCACAGTTGGGTCATGAAATGTCTGCAAGAACCACCAAGATCAGGGAACATCACGGACTCCACAGTCCTCCTCTTCCTCCCCCTTCCAGTGGGGGGATTCAAATTTTGTTTTACTACCGGTTCTGTGGGCATGGCTTGTTGGGCATGGCAGGGGAAGGATCCTGCAAAATTCTCATTCCCTCCTCACCCACTCACCTGCTTTCCAGCTCTGTCCTCCTGTGCAGGGCAACCAAAGAAGACCCAGCCGATCAGCTGAGACTTAATGGGAGGCAGAGAAGAGATGGGGTTGGTGAGGCCAGTCAGAGGTGGGATTGGCTGGTTCTCCAAACTACTCAAAATTTCCACTCCCGCTTCTCCAGAACTGGTCAGAACCGGCTGAACACCACCTCTGCCCCCTCCCGTTCTAGCACTGATGACATTACCTAGTTGGGTCATGAAATGGTTACCAGAAAACCAGCACCAAGTTTTCCACATTCAAATCGGTCTATCCTTCTCAATCTGGATGCTCTCCGGATGCGCATGCTTCCACCCAGCCCTCCAGAGCTTCCCTCTCAGTGTGGGTTGACAGGGAATTCCAGCTCCTGAAATTCCACACACACACACACACACACACACACACACACACACCCAGCCTGGAAGGTGTTCAGCCTGAAGACGTGTGTCCCATAATAACCCCTCTCTCACCTTGGCTCGCTCTCTTTCTAACATCTGCCACTGTTTGAAACATCCTCCCAAATGCACATAGAGTGTGCGGGCAGGCTCGCTATCATTAGTGGCCAATCTGTGACGGCAATGCTGCGATAAGGAGGGACGATACAACGCAGAGGCACCTCCGCAAAGGTCGTCGATAACATGAATTAAACGGTGGATGACGTCGTCGTGATCATCGGCGGAGAAAGATGGATGTGGGTGAAATGCAAGAAACTTTCTCAACACACGCAATGGAGTCCAGTCCCGACCTACGAAGGACGGGTTCATTTTATCCCAGCTCTCAATTTGCCCCGTTCTCTGACCGGTGTGGCCTCCGTCTGGGGCATTGTTTGATCCGTGGCATTTCGCAAACCTGTTTTTGGGAGGACGCTGTGGCCAATCACGGAAGGAAGTGTTTCTCATATTTTTGCCCAAGGGTTTCTCCTTAGGAGCTTGTCGGTCAACCCAGGAGCGCCTGATGGAACTTAGATCTCTCCCGCCACTGGGAAACTCCTCATCTTGCAGAAAGTGGCATCTTTGTGGGGCCGTTTGGGAGCCAAAAGGCTGGACAACGAAGCCGTGGCCGTAAGACTCAGGTGGCTGAGTATACATTGGCATTATTGGCTTTTTGTAAAGTACACACGATGCCTTTGAGGGATTTAAACTTCTGCTTTTGAGGCATTTATCTCCACTGTATGATGAATGGAAACCTGGGGGTGGAGGAGGTAAACGATTTGTAGAATCTTGGAGGGGACACCTCAAATTTTTACTTTGAACATTATTGGTGTACGGGTTATTGGGGCAATTTGGCTGGTGCAGGTCGGTATTCGCTGCTTCGGGGACACTATTTTCTTGCTGAAATGGCAGTGAGAATAGGGGCGACATGGATTGGGGTGATTTGTAAGTGCCTCTTTTAGCACACAAGTCATTCTCTTGAATCATCGGCTGCCATATCCCATACGTCGCAGTGTGAGACAGCCGAATTGGTTTTTCCGTGTCGCTGGCCCCTAGCCCACCTCCCGCGATGCTCTCCTGGTGTCCTCCGTAAAACTCAGCCCAGACCTGGGATGCGAAATGGTCCCGCTGGAGGATGTAGACTTGCTTCTTAGCGTTACTGCATTCAGGAACGATGTTGGACTGACGATTTAAATCCTTGTTTTGTGGATCGAAGGGCTTCAGAACTTCATGAGAGGGTGGAGAGGAAGGCAGGCCTGGGAGTGGCCATGAGCGCTTCTTTCTTCGAAGTTCGGTAGCGGACACCTCTCCCAATTTTTCTTCTTCAGAGCTCCGTGATTCAACGGTGTTAGTTTGGTTTACAGGAGCCCAGATTTTCCTGGGAAAAAGGCTTGAGTACCTGTTACAATCTTCTAAATCCATGGTCCACGATGGAGGGAATGACGTTGACTGGGAGTCCCTGTAACGGACAGAATTTCATTTCTAAACACATTTTGTCTTCATGTCATGATCCACAAAGATCCAATTGGATCATCAGTCTGATGACCCATCATGGTAGAATATCCCTTGAATGTTAGTGATATTTCAAGGTTTCCCATCTAAAGTTCCCCATAGGGGCCTTTCTATACAGGTAGTCCTTGACTTATGACGGTGATGGAGCCTGCCATTACAGGTAGTCCTTGACTTAAGACCATGATTGAGCCTGCACCTACAGGTAGTCCTTGACTTATGACCGTGATGGAGCCTGAACTTACAGGTAGTCCTTGACTTATGACGGGGATTGAGCCTGCCATTACAGGTAGTCCTTGACTTAAGACCATGATTGAGCCTGCACTTACAGGTAGTCCTTGACTTATGACGGGGATTGAGCCTGCCATTACAGGTAGTCCTTGACTTAAGACCATGATTGAGCCTGAACTTACAGGTAGTCGTCAAATTACAACCATTTGTTTAGCAACTGTTTGAAGTTACAACAGCACTGAAAAAGTGGCCCTCGCTGTCATAGCATCCCCACAGTCATGTGATCAAAATTTGGGTCTTTGGCATGCACAGGTGGTCATCAACTTACAGCAGTCCATTTAGTGACTATTTACAAGAGTCACAACAGCACAGAAAAAGTGACTTATGACCATTTTTCACACTTATGACCGTTGCAGCATCCCCCTGTGGTCATCTGATCAAAGTTCAAATGCCTGACAACTGACTCATGGTTATGACAGTTGCAGTGGCCATGAGATCATAACCTTCTGACAACTCAAAGTCAATGGGGGGGAAGCCAGATTCACTTAACCTGGGATACCCACTTAGCAACGGCAGTGATTCACTTAACAACTGTGGCAAGGAAGGTCATGAAATGGGGCAAAACTCACCTCGCAAATGCCTTGCTTAGCAACATAAATTTTTGGGCTCAATTGCTGGTCGTAAGTCAAGGACTACCCGCATTTACAACGGTTCAGCATCCTGGGGTCATGCGATCACCATCTGCAATCTTCCTAGCCAGCTTTTCCAACAAGGAAACTCAACGGGGGAAACTGGATTTGCCCAACGGCCGTGGAATGCCCTTAGTAGCTGCAGAGATTCGCTTTGCAACCGTGGCAAAAAAGATCATGAAATCATTGGGTGCCACTTACTTAAATAACCTCCTTGCTCGGCGTCAGAGATTCTGATGCTTAAATAACCTTTGGCTAAGTCGAGGACTACCTGTGCAATATAATGCAGGCTCCACAAGATTATTTAGGGTGTCATCTACCAATTTAGACTCTGCTCAAAGAGGAGTTTTGACGCAGGGTGAAGTTGACACCATTCTTGTCTCAGTCTAAGCTGAATTGTCCAGCCAATCGATGCCACTTAGCGTGCTCAGGATGAGGGTGTCATTATACTTTAACAAAGTTTTTAAAATATTTGGAAAGGAAAAAATAGAGGGGGGGAAAAAGACACCACTATACCAGTCTGTAATAGCTTCTGGTTCGCTGAGCTGCTGTAATACGCTGGTCACTAAGGCGAACATATCAGGAACGCTGGCAGAGTAAGACAGATTGATCAGTGTCCTAAAAAAAAGAATAAACAAATGCAAAATAAACCTGGCTTACGATATCATTTATTTATTTATATGCATCCAGCATTTTATTATTTTATTTTGTTTACAAATAACTCAAATAATTTCCTATTTTCCCCACAACAACCCCGAGCGGTCCAAAGTAAATCAGCTGGCTGTCATGTTCAAGGAGAACTAGAACTCACAGCCTTCTAGTAATTGACCCAAAAGTCACATACCCAGCTAGGTTTCATGCCTAAGAAGAGACACAAAGTCCCCATGTTCTACTGATTGGCCCAAAGTCATCCAACCACTTTCAGGCCTAAAATGAGACTAAAATTCACGATCTCCTGGGGATTATCCTAGACACCCACGCAGCTTTCATGCCTAAGCAACTAGAACTCACCACCTCCTGCTGATTGGTCCAAAGTTACCCACTGGCTTTTGTGCCTAACGTGGGACTAGAACTCACCACCTCCTGGTGATTGGCTCAAAGTCAAACAGCTGGCTTTCCTGCCTAAGGTTGGACTAGAACTCACCACCTCCTGGTGATTGGCTCAAAGTCAAACAGCTGGCTTTCCTGCCTAAGGTTGGACTAGAACTCACCACCTCCTGTTGATTGGTCCAAAGTTACTCACTGGCTTTCGGGCCTAAGGCTAGACTAGAACTCACCGCCTCCTGTTGATTGGTCCAAAGTCACCCAGCTGGCTTTTGTGCTTAAGGCTAGACTAGAACTCACCGCCTCCTGTTGATTGGTCCAAAGTAACCCAAATAGGTTTCGTTACTAAAGTTGGACTAGAACTCACTGCCTCTTGTTGATTGGTTCAATGTTACCCAGCTGGCTTCTGTGCCTAAGGTGGGACTAGAATTCACCACCTCCTGGTGATTGGCCAAAAGTCACCAGCTGGCTTTCCTACCTAAGTCAGGACTAGAACTCACCGTCTCCTGGTGATTGGCCCAAAGTCACCCAGTTGGCTTTTGTGCCTAAGTCAGGACTAGAACTCCTTGTCTCCTGGTGATTGGCCCAAACTCACTCAGCTGGCTTTTCTACCTAAGGCAGGACTAGATCTCACTGTCACCTGGTGATTGGCCCAAAGTAACCCAGCTGGCTTTTATGCCTTAGGAGGACTAGAACTCACCGCGTCCTGTTGATTGGCCCAAAGTCACCCCACTGGCTTTCGTGCCTAAGGTTGGACTAGAACTCACCACCTCCTGGTGATCCGCCCAAAGTTACCCAGTTGGCTTTCGTGCCTAAGGTTGGACTAGAACTCACCACCTCCTGGTGATTGGCCCAAAGTTACCCCGCTGGCTTTTGTGCCTAAGGTTGGACTAGAACTCCCCGCGTCCTGTTGATTGGCCCAAAGTTACCCAGCTGGCTTTAGTGCCTAAAGTTGGACTAGAACTCATTGCCTCCTGGTGATTGGCCCAAAGTGACCCCGCTGGCTTTTGTGCCTAAGGTTGGACTAGAACTCACCACCTCCTGTTGATTGGCCCAAAGTTACCCAGCTGGCTTTAGTGCCTAAAGTTGGACTAGAACTCATTGCCTCCTGGTGATTGGCCCAAAGTGACCCAGCTGGCTTTTGTTCCTAACGTGGGACTAGAACACATAGTCTCCTGTTGATTGGCCCAAAGTCACCCAGCTGGCTTTTGTGCCTAAGGTTGGACTAGAACTCACCGCGTCCTGTTGATTGGCCCAAAGTCACCCAGCTGGCTTTCGTGCCTAAGGCGGGACTAGAACTCACAGTCTCCTGGTTATTGGCACAAAGACACCCAGATGGATTTCCTGCCTAAGGCAGGACTAGAACTCACCACCTCCTAGTGATTGGCCCAAAGTCACCCAGCTGGCTTTTGTGCCTAACATGGGACTAGAACTCACCGTCTCCTGGTGATTGGCCCAAAGTGACCCAGATGGCTTTTGTGCCTAACATGGGACTAGAACTCACCACCTCCTGTTGATTGGCCCAAAGTCACCCAGCTGGCTTTCGTGCTTAAAGTTGGACTAGAACTCATCGCCTCCTGGTGATTGGCCCAAAGTGACCCAGATGGCTTTTGTGCCTAAGGTTGGACTAGAACTCACCACCTCCTGGTGATTGGCCCAAAGTCACCCAGCTGGCTTTCATGCTTAAAGTTGGACTAGAACTCACCGTCTCCTGGTGATTGGCCCAAAGTCACCCAGCTGGCTTTCGTGCCTAAGGTTGGACTAGAACTCACCACCTCCTGGTGATTGGCCCAAAGTCACCCAGCTGGCTTTCATGCTTAAAGTTGGACTAGAACTCACCACCTCCTGTTGATTGGCCCAAAGTGACCCAGATGGCTTTCGTGCCTAAAGTTGGACTAGAACCCATCGCCTCCTGGTGATTGTCCCAAAGTGACCCAGATGGCTTTTGTGCCTAAGGTGGGACTAGAACTCACCACCTCCTGGTGATTGGCCCAAAGTGACCCAGATGGCTTTTGTGCCTAAGGTGGGACTAGAACCCATCGCCTCCTGGTGATTGTCCCAAAGTGACCCAGATGGCTTTTGTGCCTAAGGTGGGACTAGAACTCACCGCGTCCTGGTGATTGGCCCAAAGTCACCCAGCTGGCTTTCGTGCGTAAGGTTGGACTAGAACTCACCACCACCCAGCTGGCTAAGGTTGGACTAGAACTCACCACCTCCTGGTGATTGGCCCAAAGTCACCCAGCTGGCTTTCATGCTTAAAGTTGGACTAGAACTCACCACCTCCTGTTGATTGGCCCAAAGTCACCCAGCTGGCTTTCGTGCTTAAAGTTGGACTAGAACTCATCGCCTCCTGGTGATTGGCCCAAAGTGACCCAGATGGCTTTTGTGCCTAAGGTTGGACTAGAACTCACCACCTCCTGTTGATTGGCCCAAAGTCACCCAGCTGGCTTTCGTGCTTAAAGTTGGACTAGAACTCACCACCTCCTGTTGATTGGCCCAAAGTCACCCAGCTGGCTTTCGTGCCTAAAGTTGGACTAGAACCCATCGCCTCCTGGTGATTGTCCCAAAGTGACCCAGATGGCTTTTGTGCCTAAGGTGGGACTAGAACTCACCACCTCCTGGTGATTGGCCCAAAGTGACCCAGATGGCTTTTGTGCCTAAGGTGGGACTAGAACTCACCGCGTCCTGTTGATTGGCCCAAAGTCACCCAGCTGGCTTTCGTGCGTAAGGTGGGACTAGAACTCACCACCACCCAGCTGGCTAAGGTTGGACTAGAACTCACCGCCTCCTGGTGATTGGCCCAAAGTGACTCAGCTGTCTTTTGTTCCTAACATGGGACTAGAACTCACCACCTCCTGTTGATTGGCCCAATGTTACCAGCTGGCTTTTGTGCCTAAGGTTGGACTAGAACTCACCGCGTCCTGTTGATTGGCCCAAAGTCACCCAGATGGCTTTTGTGCCTAAGGCGGGACTAGAACTCACCGTCTCTGGTTGATTGGACCAAAGTCACCCAGATGGCTTTTGTGCCTAACATGGGACTAGAACTCACCACCTCCTGTTGATTGGCCCAAAGTCACCCAGCTGGATTTTGTGCCTAAGGTTGGACTAGAACTCACCGTCTCCTGTTGATTGGCCCAAAGTCACCCAGCTGGATTTTGTGCCTAACGTGGGACTAGAACTCACCACCTCCTGGTGATTGGGCCAAAGTCACCCAGCTGGCTTTTGTGCCTGACGTGGGACTAGAACTCACCACCTCCTGGTGATTGGCCCAAAATCAGCGAAACCGCTTCCAGGTGTAAGGCAGGAGTAGAATTCACTGTCTCCTGCTTTCTAGTCTGGTGCCTTAACCACAAGACCAAACTTTCTTTCCTCACATTTCCTCCGCAAGTATTTTGACCAATTTATGATCCTTTTGAGCTTAGAAGACTGAACTTTAAAATTCATTAAGGCAGGCCCAACAGGTAGAGATACAAGTGTCAAGGGACAGGTTATGTTCGAGTGTTTGTGTACGAGCAGAAAACCCTCGCCCCACCGCCACACCTGTTTGCATCATCCATGAAAGGGTCACAGTTCCTACCTTTGGTCTGGGCATTTGTGTAGGAAGGCCTCCATCCTGGCATCTCCTTTACTTCCGGGTAAGACAGTGGGATGTTCCATTGAAAAAGTTGTATTTGTTCTTTCAACCAGAAATTGCGGAATCATTTCTGGATTACTATGGTTTCTCTGAGGAGTAATTGCAGAAAAAAATAATTGATTTTGTAGACAGGAACCCAATAAGCCATAAATCAGGGGTCTCCAAAATTGGCAACTTTAAGACTTGTGGGCTTCAACTCCCAGAATTCCATAGCTGGCTGGAGAATTCTGGGAGTTGAAGTCCACAAGTCTTAAGGTTGCCAAGTTTGGAGACCTCTGCTATGAATGATCAATAAACTATAAATGAGCACAAAAAGATGATTCCCCACAGATTTAAATCACAATGGCGTGCAAGACGTTTCACTGTGTGAAAATACATATGAAACTGCCCCTCCATTTTCTCCATACGTATTTGTACAGGTACAGGTAGTCCTCAACTAATGACCATTCAAAGTTATGATGAAATCAAATGCTACTTATGACAATTGGGCACAAAATTTCAATCACTAAGCAAGACAGTCGTTAAGTGAGTTTTGACCCATTTTATGACCTCTTCTGACCAAGTGAAATTGCAGTTGCAACACGGTTGTTAAGTGAATCTGGCTTACCCTTGGACTTTGCTTGTCAGAAGGTCACAAATGTGAATCATGTGACCCCGGGACACTGCAACTGTGATAAGTATGAGTCAGTTGCCAAGTGTCCAAATTTGAATCACGTGACTATGCTTCAGTGGTTGTAACTGTGAAAACGGTCATAATTCACCTTTTCAGTGCTTTTGTAACCTTGAACTGTCACTAAAGGAATTTAATCTGCGTAAAACATGCCATAAACTACTGATTTACTCTTGACTCTGGTTACACAAGGGCGAAGCCATGAAAAATAAACCTTTGAAACCATCCATAATACTCCTGATAAAACTCTTGTGTAATTCGTTAGTCTTCCAATATCTGAGGGGCTGCCCCAAAGAAGAGGGAGTCAAGCTATTCTCCAAAGCACCAGAGGGCAACACCAGAAGCAATGGGTGGAAACTAATCAAGGAGAGAAGCAGATAACAGATAATCAGAGTTGGAAGGGACCTTATAGGTCATCTAGTTCAACCCTCTGCCCAAGCAGGAGACCCTGGACCATTTCTGACAGAGGGCAGTCCAGTCTCTTCTTGAAAGTCTCAAGTGATGGCGCTCCCACAACTTCTGAAGGCAACTTCTGTTCCATTGGTTGTTTGTTCTAATTGTCAGAAAATTTCTCTTTATTTCTAGGTTGAATCTCTCCTTGTTCAGTTTCCCTCCATTATTCCTTGTCTGCCCTTCCGGTGCCTTAGAAAATAGCTTGACAACCCCCCTCCCCACATCCTCTCTGGGGCAGCCCCTCAAATATTGGAAGATGCTCTCCTGTCTCCCCCGGTCCTTCTCTTCCCTAGACCAGCCAAGCCCAGTTCCTGCAACCATTCAATGTATGTTTTAGCCTCCAGTCCCCTAATCTTCCTGGTTGCTCTTCTCTGTACTTTTTCTAGAGTCTCAACATCCTTTTTTATAGTGTGCTGACCAAAACTGGATGCAGGACTCTAGGTGTGGCCTTACTAAGGCTTTATAGAGTGGTATTAGTACCTCCCTTGATCTCGATTGCATCCCTCTGTTAATGCAATTTAGGATTGCATTGGCTTTTTTGGCTGTTGCTGCACACTGCTGGCCCATGTTTAGCTGGTTGTCCACTAAGAGTCCCTCTCACAGTTACTGCTATTGAGCCTGGTTTCACCCAATCTATATCCGAGGTGGGTCTTCAGCAGGTTCTGACCAGTTCTGGAGAACCAGTAGTGGAAATTTTGAGTAGTTCGAAGAACCAGCAAATCCCACCTCTGACTGGAGATTTTACAATATTCTTCCCTGCCACGCCCACCAAGCCACACCCACAGAACCAGTAGTAAAAAATTTTTGAATCCCACCACTGACTTTTGTTTTTCTTGCCTAAGTGTAGGACTTTACTTTTCTCTACACTGAATTTCATTTTGTTAAATGAAATTTAACGAACTTAGAGCTAAGGAAGAAATTTCTTAACAGTGAAGATAATTAACCAATGGAACAACTTGCCTCCAGAAGTTGTGAATTCTCTAACACTGGAAGTTTTTAAGAAGAGGCTGGACAGCCATTTGCCTGAAATGGTGTAGGCTTTCCTGCCTAAGCAGTGGGTTGGACTAGAGGACCTCCAAGGTCCCCTCCAACTCTGTTTATTCTATTCTAACTGTTGCAACATCCCCAAATTTGAGCCATTGGCAACTGGCAGGTATTCATGACCCTTGCATAGTGCATTTGTAACCTTCCCAGACAAGCAGTCAATGGGGGAAAGCAGATTCACTTAACTGCGGTGATAAGCATAACAATTTCTTCCTCTTTCTCCACTCTGGAAAACCCCACTCCCTTCTAGCACTGATGATGTTCCCTAAGTGGGTTATGAAACATCTGCAAGAAAGCAACCAAGCTTAGAGAGCACCAAGGACCCCCACAGTCCTCCTCCTCCTCTTCTTTCTCCTGCTCCACCTTTTCTTCCTCCTCCTCCTTTTCTTCCTCCTCCACTTTTTCTTCCTCCTCCTCCTCCTTTTTTTCCTCCTCCTCCTCCACCTTTTCTTCCTCCTGCTGCACCTTTTCTTCTTCGTCCTCCACCTTTTCCTCCCTTCCCCTCTCCTCCTCCCCCTTCCTCCCCCTTCCCCCTCCTCCCCCTCTTCCCCCCCTTCCCCCTCCTCCTCCCCCCTCCTCCCCCCTCCTCCTCCTCCACACAAACCCCGTTTTCTAGCATAACTGGTGTTATCACGGCAGTTCTGTAATGAAACATCCGCAAGAAAAGTAGCACGTGCAGAGAGCTGCAAGGACCCTATAGCATAAAACCTGAGTTACAAATATTGCGTTCTATTGGCCTTCAGAAATTACCCACTATTTCATTGTTCCCAATCAACATACCTCCTTACATTTAATTTCTCAAGCGTAAGTGGTCTAAAAAACATACAGGTACCCCCAAATGTCCTTTCAGAGATACAGTAAAATAACATTTTGAAAAGGCTAGTACAAAAATGCCATTCAAATCGTTTTACATCCTTCCTGCCCTCATTCAAGCTAAAGGGAAGACTCCGTTGTAGTCATCTCCATTTCTTTCCTTCATGCTCAACTTACTTGCCCAGGTGTGACAGCAACTGATTTCTCTCTGAACACATGGGGTTTAAAACCACTTGGCTGAGATTTAACAGGTTTAATAGATTAACGGATAATTGGTACAACTCTACGCCTTAACAACCTCTTTTTCAACTGTTCTTATTGCTGCTTGCTATGGGACAGTCATACAAACTCAGTTTTGTCTCTGTGTGTGACAACTCTCACACAGAAACAGTTGCCAAGTTATAGGATATCCCACCCACCCCCATGACAAGCAAGCACATGTAGGATCAGGGCTGAGGTTATCCACAAGTGTGATTGTCCCCCCCCCCCACAAAAAAAGGCTTAATTTAATTGAAAATCCTTCACCTTGCTGCACCTTGGTGGTATCTTTGGATGACTTTTCTCCGTTTTAATAGATGTGTTCAAAGGAAAATATTCAGTGTAATAAATACTTAAGAGGGATTATTATTATTATTATTTTTACCAAATGTTAGAGAGGGCAGAACGGATCTTAGGCAAGTATTTTACAATAATTAAACAGCCAGAAAACGTAGTATATTTTTGTTCCTATGTAAGTAGTCCTCAGCTTGCAACCATTTGTTTAGCGACTGTTCAATGGCAGACTCATGACCAGTCCTCACACTTACAACCGACAAAGCATCCCCACATTCACATGATCAAGGTTCAGTCGCTTGGCAACTCGCATTTATGACCTACCCAGCCAGTTTCTGACAAGAAAAGACAATGGGAAAAGCCAGATTTGCTTAAAGACCACATGATTCGGTTAACAACAGGGGTGATTCATTTAGCAACCATAGGGAAAAAGGGTTGTGAAACTGGGCACAAGTCATTAGCAGTTGTCTTATTTTGCAACAGAAGTTTAGGTCTAAATTGTGGTCATAAGTCAAAGATTGCATGTACTTTCCTACTCTGGCATCAACTTTGTATATAACATTCCACATAACCAGAAGGAAAAAACCCCCACAATAATCCTCAACTTCTAACTGCAGTTGAGAACGGAAGTTCTGTCACTAATCCAGCGGTCAAGTGAGCCACACCTGATTTCACTACTTTTGCCATGGTTGTTAAGCACATCACTGTCGTCACTAAGTGAATCTGGCTTCCCCTCTTCACGTTGCTGGTCAGAGTCTGGCTGGGAAAGTCACAAAAGGTGATCATGAGGCCCTTGGACGCTGAATACATTGCAAATATAAGCCAGTTGCCAGGCACTCAAATTCTGACCAAAATGACTACACGGATGGTGAGACAGTCATAAGTGTGAGGACTGGTCACAAAATCACTTTTTAGTGCCATTGTTAACTTAGAATAATTGTAAGTTGAGGACTATCTCAGTATAAGGTAGAGCTCAATCTACCACCACAATTGAGCCCAAAATTTGTTACTAAGCGAGACCGTTGTTAAGTGAGTTTTGCCCCATTTTACTACCTTTCTTGGCACCGTTAAGTGAATCACCGCAATCAAGGGAATCCGGCCTCCCCATTACCTTTGCTCATCAGAAGGTCACAAAAGGGGATCACAAGACCCCGGGACACTGCAACCGCCATAAATACGAGTCAGTTGCCAAGCACCCAAATTTTGATTGCATGATTACAGGGATGCTGCAACGGTCCTAAGTGTGAAAAAACAATAAATCCCTTTTTTTTTTTTTGAGTGTCAGTGTAACTTCAAATGGTCTCCAAGTCTAGATGTAGGTCTAGAACTACACAACGGAGGAAAATAATGCTCACAGTCTACCTTGAATCGTGAGACTTGGCAAATAAATTTGATAAATAAATAAAAAAATAAATCTCAAGTCGTTAAGTCGAGGACTAGCTGTATAGCAATTTCGGTAATTTGATAATTCAACGCAAGGACGGATCACGTTATGGAACAATTTTCCAACCAACTGGTTGAAACCAAGTGGTTTTTCTTGCAGGCAGGACAATTCTGGGAGCCGAAGTCCACACGCCATAAGGGATGCAAAGGTTGAGATTCACTGGGTTAATGTGTTGTGAGAATACAACCAGGGCTGGGCTGCTGGGGGTCCTCAGGGGTTCGGGAGAGCTCCTAGCTGTGCAATTCGGAGAACCCTCAAATCCCACTCCTGGCTGGCCCTGCCCACCCTCCCCTCCCAAGAGTCCCACGCCGCCCATTTTGGACGCAAGTAAGTAAGTGCAGGGTGTGTGCGGAGGTTTGGGGAGGGCGAAAACGCCCCTTCCCCAGCTGTGGTGCAGGAGGCTGGCTAGGCCTCGCCCACCATGGCCACCCCCACCCAGAAACCAAGCGGAGAACCCATTGCCAAATTTTTTTGAAGCCCTGAATACAGCAATGCCTTCCGCCAATCCTTGCCTTCTCTTCTTTCCATTTTTGAGATTCCTTGTTTAGCCTGAAGACTTCTGATGAACTCAACAAGTTTTCTTGCTCAAAATGATTCTTAAATAACGCTACAGTAAGGTGTTTTTTTTTAAAAAAAATTGCACTGGTATCAAATGACAAACTCTCACACTAGCACAGGTAACGCTGCTGCTACCGCACCTACTGCTAAATTATACTTCGCCACCACATGGTACTGCTAAACCTTAAATTAGCTGATTGGTTTAACTATATTTTGTAGAAAGTAGGAACAAAAATTTAAAAGTACAGGTAATCCTTGACTTACAACCATAAATGAGCTGAAAATTCCCATTGCTGAGTGAGATAGTGAGTTTTACAACCTCACTTGCCAGTTGAAGAGAAACATTGCAGTTGTTCAGTTTAGTTGTGGTTGTTAAATGAATCTGGATTCCCCATTGACTTTCTTTGTCAGAAGGTTGCAAAAGGGGATCGTGTGACCCTGGGACACTGCAACCATCGTAAGTATGAGTCAGTTGCCAAGTGTCCTAATTTTTGCCAAGTGTCCTAATCACATGACCGTGGGGAATGCTGCAACAGTCGTTAAGTGTGAAAAATAGTTACAAGTCACTTTTTTCAGTACTGTTGTAAATTTAGTCACAAAATGAATGTAACAAGAAAGTTCAGGATGCCTGCAGACAAAAGACTCCACCTGGGTCTTATTTTAATATATAAAATTGCACCAGAATTTTCATCAAGAAATGCAAAATGAATACTTCCTCTAGAAACACCCAAAACTGAACAGGGAAATCTACTGAGCATCAGCCAGTCTAAAACAGAGGTTTGCAGGTTTTGGTTCTGCTGTGTATATGGAATGTAAATATTTGCTTTATTTTATTAATAATTAAATGTCATCCATATTATTTCCAGATGCATAAATCAAGTTTGTTGCATGTTAGTAAGTGGTAATAACTGGCCAAGCTTGTTTGGCTTTAGAAGTAGTCTGGATGGGAGACCACCATGAAATCCCAGGTGTATTTGTGGATTTTTAAAAAAAGGAAATTGCTATAGGTCGTTCTTGACTTACAATCATTCATTTAGTGACCGTCCAGTTACAAAGGCACTAAAAAAAGTGACATGACCGTATTTGATATGACCACTGCAGCATCCCCATGATGATCACATGAACAAAATTCAGACGCTTGGCAACTGACTCGACGACGGTTGCTGTGTCCTGGAGGTCATGTGATCGCTTTTTGCAATCTTCTGACAAGCAGATTCACTTAGCAACCATGATGTACCTAACTTAACAACTGCAGTGATTTCCTTAACAACGTAACAGTTTTGGAGGTCTCATATGAGCCTGAGCATTACGTGAGCACCTCCCAGCTCCAAATGGCTGCTTTGTAGGTGCGTCATACAGGATTCCAGGTGTGGGAGTTGTAGTCTGATGACCAGCCGGGCTCATGGAAGGTGATGGGAGGCATAGTTTGAATTCTTGGATAACAGCAGGGGATAATGGGACCTGCAATCCAACAGAGGAATGAGAAAGATTTGGATTAGCACCATCAGGAGAACACTGCTGTGCTGGGGAGGATGGGACCTGTATTCCAGCAGAAAAAAAAATGAGGTGGGGGCAGCGACAGAGGCCCCACCAGCAGATGGAAGGCCAG
Source organism: Notechis scutatus (assembly GCF_049901735.1). Classification (NCBI taxonomy): domain Eukaryota; kingdom Metazoa; phylum Chordata; class Lepidosauria; order Squamata; family Elapidae; genus Notechis; species Notechis scutatus. The sequence continues at coordinate 2,824,688 of NC_142025.1, read as the reverse complement.
GAACCCAGGGTGCAGCAGTGCTTGCTGGCTGTGGATAATGGGACTTGCAGTCCAACAGAACCATGGGATATGTTAACACATCTTGGGAGCAATGCTGTGCTGGGGATAATGGGGCATGTAGTCCAGCAAATAAAATTGGGGTGGGGGCTGCGCCGACAGCTGAGGAAGTGCGGTGTCTGGGGATAATGGGATTTGGAGCCCGAAAGGTTGGAAGGCGGAAAGGGAAAAAAGTTGCAGCCTGTCCCCACTGCGAGGGGTGCCCGCAGGATGATGGGAGGGGCATTTCTTAGGCTCTCAGACGCTGCAACTCGAGCCTCACCTCCAGCCGCGGAATGCGAGAACAATCCGCGACCAAGGAGGCGGGGTTGGACTAGATGACCTATAAGGTCCCTTCCAACTCTGTTAAAAAAGATCTGTTCAGACCATCGCCGCCGGACCTCTTTTGATTGATAGGGCCACCTGGCGCCTCCCATTGGCTGCAACTGCCACCTTATTCCCGCCCTCTGAGCACGCGTTGAGGGGGGGGGAAAGGGGCGAAAACCGCGCAAGCGCCGCCGTCCTTGAGCGCGCGCCCCTAACGGATCTGGAGGCGGAACTCGGGCACTGAGGAAGCTGGGAGCTGTAGTCTGAAGAATGGGCAGGCGATAGAAGCGGGCGGAGGCGTCTCATACCCTCTTTATTATTATTATAACAATTAATTGTCCTCATTGTCAGAAATTTTCTCCTTCATTCCAAATTGCTTCTCTCCTTGACGAGTTTCCACACGTTGCTTCTTGTCCTGCCCTCCAGGTGCTTTGGAGAATAGCTTGACTCCCTCTTCTTTGGGGAAGCCCCTGAGATATTGGAAGACAGCTATCATGTCACCCCCGGTCCTTCTTTTCATTGACTAGACATACCCAGTTCCTGCAACCGTTCTTCATATGTTTTAGTCTCCGACCTTCTAATCATCTTTGTTGCTCTTCTCTGCAGGGGTCCCCAAACTTCAACTCCCAGAATTCTCCTATGCTTATGCTGGCTGGAGAATTCTGGGAGTTGAAGTCCGCAAGTCTTAAAGTTGCCAAGTTTGGAGGCCTCTATTCTAGAGTCTCAACATCTGTTTTTTTATATTGTGGCGACCAAAACTGGATGCGATATTTCAAGGGTGGCCTTACCAAGACATTACAAAATGCTATTAACATTTCATGTGATCTTGATTCTATCTCTCTGTTAATGTAGCCTAGGACTGCATTTGCTTTTTTGGCAGCTGCTGTACACTGCTGGCTCATTTTAGTGATTGTCCACTAGAACCCCCAAGATCCTGTGTGTGTGTGTGTGTGTGTGTGTGTGTATCAGATGAGAAAAAGGGATATATATATATATATAGCTCAGACTGCCCTAGGAGCTGCTGATACTGTTCTACAAAGGAATTATTAGTCAACTGCACCTCTATTATATCTGGTTTGACACAGCAATCAAGGAAAACACAGATTTCAAAGGATAGTACTGCAGAAAAGAAAAAAAACAACTGCAACCAGACTGCCTTCTTCCATTGAGGACCTGCATACTGCATGGGTTAAGAAAGGGGGCTGAGAAAATATTTATAGAACCCTCACACATCCTGGACGTAAACTGTTTCAACCTCAAGACAACACTATAGGGCATTGCATGCCAAAATAACCAGACACAAAGGCAGTTTCCCACAACATGTGTTAATTCCCACCACAACCAATTCCCACAACACTGTCTTATGCCCTGGGATGTCAGACCATGTAGTAGGGTTGCATTATTATCCTTCTCATCTTTCCTATCCCTTTTGCAACTGATCACTTTGCAGTTTGTATCTTATGATTTATTTCATATCTGATAACTATCACTGAATGTTGTATTTTATGATTTTTGATGATTGTATTTTAATGATTGTGATTTATCACGTGTTGCTTGTATGTACACTGAGAGCTTCTGCACCGAAGACAAATTCCTTGTGTATGTCCAATCACACCTGGTCAATAAAGAATTATGTTCTGTTACTAATTTACAAATAAATTAATATTTTGACATTTTAATATTCTGATTTGGGTCAGCAACTTACAGGTTTAGAAGAGGAGTCTTAATTCCCCCCACCCCGTCCGATGAGAACAACAAGTTAGAAAGTACTACAAGGTAAAAAAGGTTGAAAAACACTGGGTTAATTCAAAAATCACAAAGCGGAAACAGTGTTTATTGATAGAGAAAACATTTAATGATTCTTAGTTTTGGCTTTTTTCACACACCCCAAAGCCAATGCTAGTTTTTCACACATACAGATACTATAGGTTTACAACCATTTGTTTAGCGGCCATTCAAAGTTAAAGCAGTACTGGAAAAATTGACTTCAGGTAGTCATCAATCTATAACCACAACTGAGTCCAAAATTTGAATTGCTAAGTAATATAGCTAAGTGAGTTTTGGCCCACTTTATAATGTTTCTTGCCACAGTTGTTAAGTGAATCACTGCAATTGTTAAGATAGTCACATGGTTGTTGAGTGAATCTGGCTTCCCTATTGACTTTTCTTGTCAGAAGGTTGTTAAGGACTCTGCAACTGTCATAAATACGAACCAGTTGCCAAGCCTCTGAATTTCGATCACGTGACCATAGGAATGCTGCAACAGTCATAAATGTGAAAAATGGTCATGTTCCCTTTTTCAGTGCAGCTGTAACTTTGAATGGTCACTAGAAGAATTGTTATAAGTCAAGGACTACCTGTACTGATTTGACTGGCAAGAGGGAAGGCCGGATAGTGGGAAAAATAATTATTAAGTTACAAATATTATTAATCTGAATTCAAAAGAAGATTGCCTATATAGTAGTCTGTATAGGTTTAAAATTTCTGCGAGGTTTAACATTCTTCGACTACTATTTTTGCAATTTGCAAATGGTGATCATGTGACCCCAGGATGTGACCATGGGAATATTGTAATGGTTGTAAGTATGAGGACCAGTTATAAGTCACTTTTTTCAATGCTCTTGTAACTTTGAACAGTTGCTAAACAAATGGATGTAGGTTGAGGATTACCTGTGATATTTTCCCGATCAAATAAAGCGATGGAAATGAAGAATCCAAGTCAGTTATTTCTTCATCTTGGCAACTTCAATTCTCAGAGTTCCCCGTGGTTGCTGGGGAATTCTGGGAGTTGAAGACCATACCACTTAAAGTTGTGGAGAAACGTTTATCTAAAGGGGAAAGGAATCTCAGGGGAAGAAGCAGGTTGATAGTTATAACTGGAAACCAGTATCAACAAATAGACAAGATAATAAATCTAGAGTCAGCCAACTTGGGCAAAACTTGCAGGAGTTCAAATCTTTGCTTGATTATTAGGTTTTGTTTCTCTGGAGGTAAAAAAAAAAAGGGAGGATGAGAGGAAGAATCGGACAAAGCTACAATAATATGACTGTCAAGGAATAAATAACAACCTAAAATTTCAAAGTTTTCCATTGGTGCCAATTTGGCACCAGCATAAAGGATTCTTCCTTTCAAAGCCACTAATTTTCAGAATTGTGAAAAGAAGACAATAAACTTTGAGGCAAGTCATATTCAGCAGAAGATCAGGCTATTTATTGGCAGTTTGGGGCCACCATGGAGGAACGGATGCTGTGACCATCACTTGCGAATTGTCAGAAACTTTGAGCCGCAGAGGCTCCTTCGTGGTCGCCAAACGCAACAAGGCAATTCCGAACTCGTTCTCACCTGCACGGAATTTTCCAGCCGACTTCCCTGATTCGGTCAAAATTTCGGTACCTTCAGCAAGGCTTTCTAAAGGCATCAATGGCGAGAGCTGAATGGGCAGGAGCCTTTTCCGGATGACGCCCATGTGGTGAGTCCTAGCCGTCAACTCCTGACCGATATAACAGCCTTTCGTGAAACTTACGCCGTTCAGATAAACCAGGTTGGACTCCAAAGGCAAAGCGGTTCCATACGGGAGATCTTTCACGCCTTCAGGGATACCTGGAAGAAAACGAATCGATATGATTGAATTGTAGGACTGTTCTGGTTCAGCATGACAGCCAATTCTGTAGAAAGGGTTTCATTGGAAGTGAGCACTATGCTAGCAAGACTCTGCATTGTTATAACAGCACAGGCATTCCTTGACTTACAACGGTTTGTTTACTGACAGTTCAAAGTTGCAACGGCACTGAAAAAAGTGATATTACCATTTTTTACACAAACGTTGCAGCGTCCCCATGGTCATCTGGATCCAAATTCAGACGCTTGGCAACTGACTCATATTTACGGCGGTCGGAGCATCCCGGGGGGTCATGCGATCCCCTTTTGTGACTTTCTCACAAGCAAAACCATTGGAGAAGCCAGGTTCCACTTAACAACCTTGTGACTAACTTAACAACTGTAGTCATTCATTTAACAACTGCGGTTAGAAAGATCGCAAAATGGAGAAAAAAATCACTTAACCACGGTCTAGTTTAGCAACAGAAATTTTGGACTCAGTTGTGGTCGTAAGTCAAGGACTATCTGTATGTGTGGGGCTAAGGAGGAATAGCACAAGTGAGACAGTGGCTGGATAAAAGTCTGCTGAGCCCACAGAAGGAAAGGGGACATAGAAAACATTTCTGAAAGGGCCTTCCCTAGTTTCTTGGAGTGTTAGGAGGGGGAAATGTAATTTGAGACTTACATGTTTTGGTTAATGGAACCTTAGAATAATGTCAGAGCTAGAAATTCTTGTTGGGACTGCTTGCTTTTTCTCTTGACCAAGATATTGGGTTTAATGGATCCATTCAGCATATTACTACAGAGAAAATGTTAGGGCATCTAGGAGCCACCTAGTAGGAAATGGGATAGTTTTAGTCCTGCCTTAGGCATAAAAGCCAGCTGGGTGACTTTGGCCTACCCAGCCCACCTCACAGGGTTGTTCTGAGGCAAGGAGGAGGAATGGCTGAGTCTAAGGTTTCTCAATACTAATATTGGGTTTGGGATTCTGGCAATCGAGCAAAAGGAGAAGTTAATGCACGGTGTTGTTGTTTTAAAGAAAAAAAGGCAACATTTCTCAATCTCATCAGCTTTAATATGTGCGGACTTCAACTCTCCCAGGATTTCCCCACCTCTGATCTATATTTTCAGATAGAGAAATACAAAAACTTTAAAATCCTAAAACAGACACACCACAATAACACAACGGCAGGGCCTTCAGGGTCCCTTCCAACCCTATCATTCTACGCCCCATGTTCCACTTCCCCCCCTTCCACTCCTGAACCCATCACCGACCACTTTCTACACAGTGCCGTTTCCCCTTCCTAGGGTGACTGGCAGGGCATTTTACCTTGTTGGTACCGGTGCCGGTGGTAATCCTTCAGCTCTCCAAGCCGGCATCCAGAGACGATCTCCAGAGGGTTTACCTCTTTGCGGGTGATCAGCCTCCAACCCATAATCTTCACTCTGGGGTCTGTAGTTAGAACTACAGCTTGGCCAGCGTGTTGCAAACCCTCTGATGGTTCCTTTGGAACAACGGCCCACACCAAGAGGTCAAGACAGGGCGAGATGTTTAATTTCCTGCGGATCTTATAGAGCTTCAGATGTTTCCGGAAGGAGTCCAGCAGGCCTGCATCACATTCCAACAAGACATGCTGTTCTTCTTGCTTGTTTTCATGGAGCCTGAAAACCGATCCAAAAACAAGGAAAGAATTTGGCAATCTCCACGGGGAAATCTATTTACTCCCTCTCCAAACTTGGCGGCTTTAAAGCAGGTGGACTTCAATTCCCAGAATTCCTCAGTTAGCTGGAGGATACTGGGAGCTGAAGGCCATCATCAAGTTGCCAAATTTAACTTGCTCTAAGCGTTAAGCTCCTCTCCTGGCACAGATAACATGCTAACATCTTAGGCTGTTTCCTGTAGCGGGATAGGCCAAATTGTGTTATGAAAAGCTACTGTGTTTGGGGGCTGCTTTCGTGTTCTCTGCCCCTGGTGCTTTCCTTGCAGACATTTCATGACCCAGCTAGGGAACATCGCTAGGAGTGGGGGTTGGTGGGTAAGAGGAGGAGCAGGAAGAGGAGGATGTGGGGGTTCTTGGTGCTCTCTGAGCTTGGTGGGGTTGTTTTTCATACCTTTCATGACCCAACTATGTAACATCATCAGTGCTAGAGGGGAATGGGCTTCCAGCTAGGTCAACTCTGGAGGGTTTGCACAAAATAAAAAAGATAAAAAGATGGTACAAAACTACTAAAAAGCAAGAAAGAGGAAGTGGATTCACAAATGTCATCTTTTTCTTTTCTTTGGCACGGAGGGTCATGTAGAATGGATTTTGTCATACTTGCAAAATGGGTTTCCGTACTACTGTTGCACTGGCTAATTCAAATTGGTTTCCTTGTATTTTAATTTGCCTTAAGAAATAAGACAAATTAGGATACAAGAAAAACCCACTTTAGTCATTGCAACAGTACTACAAAATTTTGCAAGTAAATTATAAAGCCCATTCTACGTGGCCCTCAGCATCCGTCTTTCCCAGAGCTCGGAAATGCCCGCGGAAAAGGGACACTACAACTCCCATAGTTCCCTGCCGCCAATGGCGGCGGATGACGAGCGTCGCATTCCTACCACGGCTCGCCCGGCTGAGAGCACCGTACGCACCTGTACGCAATGACGTCATAGAGGCACCTCCCCTGGACGTTGAGGGCGTGTGCGTAAAGCGCGCGAGGTGCGGCTCCGCCCACCTCTGCGAAAGGGGTTACGTCATTGGTGAGGAGTCCTTGGAGAAAAGAGAGTGTCTCGGGGCCTTGCAAGCGGAGGAGCGCTCGATGGCTCAACGGGAAGCAAACGGCGGTCGTTCTTATATCGCCGCCGCCGAGGTGTAAATTTCGCGGGAGGCCCCGCCGCAGCGCCTTGCTCGCCCTCACCAGCATGGCGGCCTGGCGGAGAGCGACCAAGGACCTGGAAAAGACCTCGGCGCCGCCATCTTATGTATGGTCGAGGGTGGAGCGAAAGGGCGTGAGGCGGATTTACTCAAGTACGCAAGCGCAGAGGCTTCTTCAGCTCCTTTCTTGGGCAAGTGGCGTAAAGGGGCGGGGCCAAGATCCGCAGGTGGCTCATCATTGGCCGAGTGGTTCTTCCGGCCTCTGCGATCCATGTGCTGAATGCGGAAGCGATTTGGGGCCTTTATTACAAAGACTTATTTTAGCATGGCCTAACAATATATATATTAACATTTCACCAAAATTAGTAAAACATACTAAACTCTAAATTTGAGAAATATTATATTCATACCAATGTCTAGGCCATTTAACTATTGAAAGCACAGCATCCATTTATGTTTTTAAAAAATCAGATACTGGACCTTTTTGAATATGTGGCAACGAAAACGAAATGTCTATGGAGGTTCTCAGTGATCCAAGTTATGTTCCCCAAAGGTGGTTTTTCAAAAAGCAACTGAGCTTTTGTTTTTCCTTGAAGACCTCATCCAAGAAATTTCTTCAGTTCTCTCTCTCTCTCTCTCTCTCTCTCTCTCTCTCTGTGTGTGTGTGTGTGTGTGTGTGTGTGTGTAAGGGTTAGTTCTGACAGCTTGCTTCCCCTCCATCATCCAGTCAGAACTGATGAAGCTTCTTGGATGGGAAGTGAAATGTCTTCAAGAAACAAAAACAAAGCACCTTTGGGACAACCATGCCCTGGATGATTGAGAATCTACAGCGAGTCCTCAACTTACAACAGTTCATTTAATGACCATTTGAAGTTCCAACAGCACAGAAGAAAGTGACTTATGACCATTTTTCACACTGACGACCATTGCAGCATCCCCATGGCCATGGGTTCCAAATTTAGATGCTTGGCAACTGATTCACATTTATGACGGTTGCTCTGTCGCAAGGTCGCGCGATCCCAATTTTGTGACCTAACAAAGTCAATGGGGAAGCTGGATCAATTTAACAACCGTGTTACTAACTTAACAACTGCAGTGATTCACTTAGGAACGGGTGGGGGAGGTTCAGAAAATGAAGCAAAACTTATAACAAATGTCTCACTTGGAAGCATAAATTTTGGGCTCAGTTGTGGTCGTAGGGACTATCTGTACACAGACAATTTGCCTTTCCTTATAGTGCTTTAGGCAGAATGCAAGCAAGGGTGTGTTTTTTTCCCCAGTTCCTTTTTTCAAGAGACAACTGGGCTTTCTGGCTTTTCTTTGAAGACATTTTGCTTCTCATCCAAGAAGCTTCATCAGTTCTGACTGGACAGTGGTGGGGAATAGAAGGAAGCTGTCAGAATTAATCCTATGCATTTTTTCTTTCTACAGCAGGGGTGGCCAACCTTGGCAACTTTTAAGAGTTGTGGCAGCTCAAATACCCAGTATTTCTCAGACAAGTTGTCAAGGTTTGACTTCCCTGATCTATACTGAATCTCCATTATCAGGGAAACTCAAACCCAGCAAACTTTTTTTTTTTTTTTGCACCAGAGGATATTTTAAAAGGTTGGAATGTCTTTATCTTCACAAAGCTTGCTTTTTGGCAGTTGCTGTGATAAAATGAACAAGTCACAGCCACACTCAAAACCATTTATGACCAACCCTAGGAATGTATAATGACCTTTGCACCATCCCCACGGTCATGTGATCAAAATTTAGGCACTTGGCAACCAGCATTATTTACGATGGTTGCAGTGTCCCATGATCATAGGATTTCCATTTGCAACTTTCCCAGCTGGCTTCCGAAGAGCAAAGTTAATGGAGGAACCCAGATTTGCTTAAAGACCACATGAGTTGCTTAATAACTATGGTGATTAGCTTAACGGTTGCAAAATGGGTATGACTCACTTAACCACTGCCTTCCTTGGCAAATTCTGATCCCAACTATGATCATAAGTCAAAGACTACCTGTAAAGTGAATGGAGTGTCCACTCTGCTTCTAGAGTTGCATACTGCCCAAGAGGTGCATGAATGAATGAATCTATCTTCCTATCATCTGTGTGTTTGTGTGTATGTAATCCATCTATTTTGTGTGTGTGTGTGCGCGCACGTATAATATATATCGGTCTGTCTGTCTGTCTATCTCAGTAGCACTTATATATATATTGCTTCATAGTGCTTTACTATGCACCATGAAGTAGTATATAGCATATTGTGCCTAACAATCTGGGTCTTCATTTTACCAACCTTGGAAGGATAGAAGTCAGCATCAACCTTGAGCTGGTCAGGATCAAGCTGCTGGCAGTCACCAGTTAGCCTGCAATGCTGCATTCTAACCACTGTACCACCATGGCCCATCCATCTATCCATCATCTTTGTACTACCTACCTACCTCTCTCTGTCATCCTCTACCCACCCACCCAATCCACTATTTAACTAACTCTTTTATGTGTCTGTAGCTAGTTATTTCTTTGGGCCTAGGGGCAGCATGAAAAAAAGTACTGAGAACTCAAGATGCAGTAAATTGACAAAAGTTTTGGAAACCTGATTCTATGGGACACTTAGAAAACCCTTTTCCCTAAATAAATGCACCACCACATCCGGAATATGATGAAACAATAGGAACATTCTGTTCCGTTTTATTAGTACTGAACACTGAACATCCAAAATTGTTTACTGTTTGTAAGTAATTATTCCACGTACAATTTGTAAATAGCATTTACAATGAAACATATTAAGGATCAACGACATACTTTCTGGCTGTGTTCACACAAAAGATTCAATATAACGAATTCATCCCTTTTCTCAGCTCAGATAATAATTCTCAGAATTTTTAATCACACCCAGTAAATTTGTACACTTCAAAATAAGCAGGTGTCAACACAGCCACTTTCTATAACTGGGTTGTTTAAACGTGTCATATGAACGCAGCCAAAATGGGTTTCTTACACAACTGGCAAAGGAGGAAAATCAAGAAAAAAGACAAAAAAAAAAAAAAAAAAAAGAGGTCAAAACTCTGTTAACAGCATAGATTTGTTATGGCTATTTGGTTAATTTCAAGTATTTCCCAGCGGAATGGAACGCGAACGGCAGTGTGTATGTGTAGGCTTTGGTTGTGCGGTTGTCGAAAGAGAACAGTGGAGCTGTCTCCTCTGCTCAAAGGAGGAAGAAAGATGCTGGTATCTCAAAACCACCATATCCATACTAAAATCCTTAAAGTTTTGTGGGCACAACTGCTGACGGAAACAATTACTGTTAAAAAAGCTTTTTTTTTTTTTTTTTGGCAATATAGATTAATCTTTTGGTAATTCGCTTTTTTTTAATACTGCAAGTATATAAAGAATCTTAAAAACTGTACAACGTTGGTTCTACCTTCTGATGTAGGATGTCTTCCCACGTATTGAGCTAAAGATTCAGGATAACAGAATGGAGGAATTGAATTATTTGGTGCATGTTATCATTATAATCAAATTTATTTGCTGCCCATCTCGAGGTTCAAGGCAACTCTGGATATATTGATCTAGATACCCCCAAAAATTACAGATTTTTTTTAACCCTGCCATCCCAATCTAAACAAACACAATGCTGATTTGTACACACTTTCTTAACAAAAGGATCTATTTCTTTTTTTTTTTGAACTAATTATTCACTTAATTCCATAACGGCCTTTTCTTCAAGACTTTTTCTGAAGGACATCATCTGATAATCGAAGATGAAAAAAAAGAAAATTGACCGGGTCAAGACAGCAATGCTTTCACTATAAGTTGTGTAATTTTTTAAAATACTGTCACTATGTTGATCTCCAAGTGGTCTCTTTTCAGTCCTACAATCCTGATCAGCCCGGCAAACTAAGTTGCAGAATTGGGGGTTCGGCCCCTCACAAAACAGACCCGTGAATCACCTATTTTGAGCATTTCTGTTTTCTTGTCCATAAAGGCAGGGTTGTTTTTAATTATGATTTTCATCCAGGACCAATCTTAAGCGAAGCTGAATTATTTTTTTGAAAACAAGACACCCCCCCCCCAGCAGATTCTTGTTTCTCAAACCTGACATCAAAAATAAGAGTTTCCAGAATAATTTTTAGGATAATCCTCCACTGCTGAATCTTCATTTCGGGATAAATAGGGGTGAAAGAGACCTGTTTCTGCCCACTGCAGAGTTGTAAACATAGATTTTTCTTCGTTCCGTTGGAAGAAAGTATTTTTCCTTCAAAAATTAATTCTTATTTGTCTGAATCTTCTTATTCTCCCTTGGGGTGAGCTCTAAGAGAGATTTGTAGTAACAGAGTGGATTTGTCTTCTTGAGGCCACTTCGCTTCTTATCGTACCCGAGGTGTTCAACGTATCTCATGATGCAACTTGATGGTCTACAAGTTAATGGAATGATCTCCTGAAAATTACCAAATGGGACTCGGGACTGGTACTTCACGTTACGTACATGAAACACATGAAACTGTGGACTCCATAGAGACATCTTGAAGTCTTCCCTGTGCGACTGATCGATGCTTGCAACCATTTTCCATTCCTGAGGCCTTCACATCCCGGTGAACGTCAGTGACACCAACCCGGAGGGCTAACTGTGCAATATACAAATTCATGGCGTGAAAATGGAGACCTGTGTTTTGGCAGTGGATAAAATAACGTTAAGGCTATTTCCCCCCAACATGGAGTAATAGGGTTGGAAGGGACTGTTGAGGTCTTCTAATTCAACCTCCTGCCTAAGCCTCCAGGTCCTTTAATTCCCAGTTGACATAAACGCTTCTGGAGAACTTCAACGTAGAAGGGCTTGGTCTTAGAGATATTAGGAGCAGGTAGATTTTTATAGAAGTTAAATAAACAGTATTAAGTCTCTCTTGGCTGATCTCAAGACCTAGGCAGGATCGGACTTTGTTATGGAGGACTTAAAATGGGAGATGCAAAACCCCTCAGAGATGTAGGCTAGACAAGGAGACACAAAATGTTCTGGAAGAAAACAACAGCAAACAGTGTCTGAATTATATTCAAGAAATCTATTTCCAGATCAGTAGGTTTCTCAAAACCTTGACAGCTTGAAGAGATGTGGACTTCAACTCCCAGAATTCCCCAGCCAGCGTGAAGAATTCTGGGAGATGAAGTCCATAAGTCTTCACATGGTTAAGGTTCAGAAATACCGGCCTAACTTGAACACCCTTTGTACAGAAAGTGTAAGAACTCTCCCCTTATACACATTTGAATTAAGGAGGTCTCTGAATTGCTTGCACATGTCTTATTGCACCCTGTTCATGTCATCTTCCTTATTCTTCCCGCCATTTTTGAAGCTCAGCAACTTTTAACACAAGTTGACTTCAAGTTCTAGAATTCTCCAGCCACCATGAGTGGACTTCAACGCCCAGAATTCTCCAGCTGTGGAAATCCTGGGTGCTGAAGTCCACACCTATCCAAACTGCCAAGGTACATGAAGTCATCAAGGGGAAATCTTGATTTCATTTAGGTTTCTCAGTTACTACATCAACCATAGAGAAGAAGAACCTACATTTTACTTCATCCCGAGGAACAGCCCAGGATATCTGACTAGAAGGCTAGACTAAGGGAATATTGGTTTGAAGGATCATGGTTCTTCTTGGGCTATTTGTAAATCCATATGGAAAAATGAAATAGCAGGGATTTAGAAAAGCACCATACAATATCTCCAAACCTTTGAACGGAAGATGTAATGTTTCACCACCAGCAACATCTTGGAGACTGTTTTTCCCCTCGGCATAATGCAAGGACATCGGATTCACTGTCTCACCCAAATGAAGCCCTGGCCATCTTGTTTTAACACTAATCTCTGCCCACAAAGATTCAGAGAAGACGTTTTCCATTATTCTCTTGCTGGCTGGGGAATTCTGGGAGTTGAAGTCCACCATCTTCAAGCAGCCAAGGTTGAGAACAACCGCTTTACAGTGATTAAATTCACTTTCCTCACTCTGCAACTTTTGACAGGGCACAATCCTTCATATCTCCCGGAACTCATTTCTCAGGGTAGTTGCAGAGCAGGAAAAAAAATAAAAGAAAAACCATCCCTAAATGCACAATGCAGCTGAAGCCCACCCCAGAAACTGACTTTAGAAATACCTCCTCTCGTACAGCTCCATTTTCTTGGAGGCTCCAAGAAAGACTCCGCTTTCTTGGAGAAGACCAAATTTGCGAACCACATTGCCAAAATCACAGGTTAGTGTATCTTTAGTCACACTTACATAGGTTTTCAGTTTCTAAAATCTATCCATCAATGGATACGTCCCACGATTTAGAACTACAACATTTTGGGAACATCTCCAGATTGCCATACCTCTAAGGACCTGGAAATTAATTCAGTTTGGGATTATTTTAGCCCTCAAAAGAAATCCACCAAGGAAGAGACAACATGGTTCGGCCCCACAATTGCTTAGCACAGGAGGAAAACCCCCAACAGAGAGGTCTACGGCAGCCCACCATCCACAGATGATGGGGTTTTTTTTTTCGTAAACAATGGACGTCATTTATTTAAACCATGTTCCCATCCTACCACAATCACAGGGCAGGAGAAACAGAAAAGTGGTAAAAAATTTAAAAACCCTTCCAACACACCCTTTTCTCCAGCCCCAAGTCTGTCCTAACTTAAAAAAAAAAAAAAAAGACTCATAATCTAAATTATTTTGCAGGCACCAAGCTGGGAGAAGCAATCCTGTCTCGATAGGAAGCAAATGTCAAACTAACAAAGAGGAAGGAATTGGTTTGTTGATTTAAAAAAAAAAAAAAGGCAGCTTGTCAGAAGGAAGAAGTGGAAAACTCGGACAAGCGAGGAGGACAAGAAAAGACGAAGAAGGATAATGCGGTAAATGCCACACCTGTTTCAAAAGGGAGATTATATACCTGAGATTCCCCAACCACCAAGGCAGGTTGAGAAATTGGGCTTTTGGCCAAGGTTTTATCGACAGGAATTTATTTCTGTTTCTTCTGGTCTCTGGAGACTTGAGTCAAAGGACCCATCTTTCCATCCGCGCCTGGTTTGAATCTTCCCTGGAAGAACAACGCTAAACCTCAAGGATGGATCGGTCTCGCGCAGACTTCTAGCGCAAAGATTCTGCTTTACCCAGAAAATGAGAGATGGGATCAACCAAGCAAGGGATTGAGAAAAGGCCTCTGGTGGACTACCGGTTGGTGTCTCACTTTAGCCTTGTTCTCGTAAGCAAAGAAGAGACCCCACCACCCCCTGATGCATAGGACCCTTTGACCTGTTCCTCCTTCCTAAATCCATACGGAGTTTTTCCCATCTTTGCCATTGACGCTACCCTTCTCTGAACTGGTTTTTGGCTTGGCCCCGTGTTTCTCCTGTGCAATGTTGGCCCTGTTTTGCTCTGCCATGGATCCACTGGAGCCCGGGCTGCTGGTTCTGGAGGGTTGGTTTTGCCCCTGGGTGCTGTTGTAGCTCTGGAACGCGATGTCCAGCTGCTCCTGAGCCACCCGTAAGTGTTTATGGAGGGTCGACAAATCAGGGGGGATGTTATCGTCGGGGCTGGTGCACTGCTGCTCCTGGACTACGTTGGCCAAGTTCTGCTCGTGAGCCATCAGGCTGTTGGGAATCTTGGCTGGTTTGTCGGATTTGACCACCAAGTTGTACTCGGGTGGGCAGGAGATGTTCTTGGGGTAAGCGGCGTAATTGTACGGCGGCTGTCGGAAGCTGTGGATTTTCCGTTCTCGAATGGCGTCCCGGATGGTACCGATGCCCAGATGGCACATCTCCGCCAGGTTGAGCAACAGACAAAGGCAGCTGACCACGTACATCACCAGGAGGAAGATGGTCTTCTCCGTGGGCCTGGACACAAAGCAGTCGACGTTATGTGGACAAGGATCACGGGTGCAAAGATAGTAGGGCCTCACCTCGAAACCGTAGAGCATGTATTGACCTATCAGGAAGCAGACTTCGAAGGAGGCCCTGGTGAGAAGCTGGAAGACATAGATTTTCATCAGCCCTTCTTCTTGGATGTGTCTCCGGCCATCGTGTTTCTCCCCCTTCTTCTTCTCCTCTTCCTTGGTCTTCTCCTTCTCTTCGTTCTCCACCATCTCCTCGGAGATCATAGGTTCTTCTTCGGCGCCCAAGGAGTCCTCCAGATGGTGGGACGCCTGCCAGTTGAGGACGAACTGCTTCTTCTTCTTTTTGAAGCTCCGAAACCTCTTCTTCTCCTCCTCCGAGGACCTGGCGATCCGGTGGATGGCGTAGCCCAAGTAGATGACAGACGGGGTGGAGATCATGATGATCTGAAAGACCCAGAAGCGGACATGTGAAAGTGGGGCGAAGGCATCGTAGCAGACGTTATCGCAGCCCGGCTGTTTGGTGTTACAGGTGAACTTGCTCTGCTCGTCCGAGTAGATGGACTCGCCGCCCACGGCCGTCAGGACTATGCGGAAGACTATGAGAACCGTCAACCAGATCTTCCCCACAAAAGTGGAGTGGTTGTGGATTTCTTCCAGCAGGCGGGTGAGAAAACTCCAGCTCATGTTGGTCATAGGGGCTGATCATTTACGGCCTGCAAGATAAAAACAGGAAGATGGGAATATATAAATTCGTTCCTTTCTTCCTTCATTCAATCATTCACTCACTGAATCATTCATTCATTCATTCTGTGCTGTCCTTGGTGGTCTCTGAGTTGGTTGTTTTGCTGAAGACGTTTCATGACCCAACTAAGTAACATCATCATCATTAAAAGGGAGAGGGGTTTGCAGGGAAGAGGAGGAGGAATGTGGGGTCCTTGGTGGTCCCTGAGCTTGGTGGTGTTCTTGCAAATGTTTTATGACCCTATTAGGTAATGTCATCAGTGCTAGAAAGGATCAAGATTTTTTTCTATTCATATACAATGTAAACTTCTCCTCCCCCTCCCTTTTCCCTCTCTTTCCCTTCTTATTTCTTCTTTTCCCTCTCCCCTTCCTCGCTCCCTCTATTCCTCCTTCCCTCTCCCTTCTCTCTTTCCCCCACTTCCCCTATGTGCAAGACCCTTCAGTCCCATACAGTATGCCCCAAACCTGTTACCTGGGAGGACTGCCTAAATCACAGCTTGGTGCCAGGTTAAAATTAATTACAACTCAATACTTTGCTGTGATCAATGCCTTTTTTTTTTTTGCAGGATCTAATTTGGGTCGTTCACCGGGACCAAAGGTTTTGTCTTCCATGCTAGAGCCCATCATGAGGGAACGTCTCTCACCTTTGGGTTATTCTACGCATAATATTTACGTGGTGCCTGGTTGTATGTGGCTTTTCAGTTACTGATTGGGGTGTTGATGGCCAGCGATTAAGTCATTGGCTGTTATTTCTTTGGGCTGCCAAGTCCTCCGCTGCTCAGAACAAAGGCATACATTTATTTTCACAGCTATTAAGATTGTTAGCAGAGCAGGTACAAAAACAGCCAGGGAAATGACTGATGCCTGGAAAACGGGCCCTTTGTCAGTCAACAGGAGTGCTGGTTTACCACCAGCTTATCAAGCACTTAGGAGTCTAAGGACTGGCAGCAAAAGGAAACAACAGCCAGCGACTTAATTGCCAGCCATCAACAGTCCAATCAACAACTAAAAAGCCACACACAACCAGACACCACATAAAAGCACACACTCTGCTAGAGAGAGGTTTCCTCCAGCAGAGTCCGAAAGCTCGGAAAACTAATCCTCTGGTTCCGACGACCGACCCAGATTGGATCCTGCAACGTTATCATGGGACACATATATTCACCTTCAACACATTTTTTGTTTTTAGCGCATCCTAATTATGCTGATAGGTGGCAGCATTTCATCAGCTGTGACCTTGGAAAGCTAAGCAGAGTGGGGCCTGGCTGGAGTTTGGATGGGAGAACAGCTGGTTAATAAACAGTGAAGGGAAAAGTTGAGAAAAACATCCCGGAAAAGGCAAGGCTCTTGTGTACCTCCACGGAGTAAGTGGAGGACCTGAGAGGTGCCGGATAGTTCACCACCGGAGTAACTTAGGTACTCAATACAAGTGGCCCTCAACTTACAATCATTCATTTAGTGATCGTTCAAAGTTATAACAGCACCAAAAAGGGGAGCTTCAACCGGTCCTCACACTTATGTCGGTCAGACAGCACCCCCAAAGTCACATGATCAAAATTCGGCCACTTGGCAACCGGCATGTATTTATGACTATTGTGGTGATCACCCTTTGCAAATTTCTCAACAGGTTTCTGGCAAGCAAAGTCAGTGGTGGCATCCGGATTTGCTTAATGACCACGGGAATCAATAATTGTGGCACAAAAGGTGTGAAACCGGGCACGATGCACTTAACGACTAACTACCTTTCTTAACAACCAAAATTCTGCTCCCTATTGTGGTAATAAGCTGTAGTAGTTATGCCTCCTGTAATACTAAAGGAGTAACATGAGGTACACGGTGGCTCAGTGGCTAAGTCGCTGTGCTTGTCGATCAGAAAGGTTGGCAGTTCGGCGGTTCGAATCCCTAGTGCCCATGTAACGGAGGGAGCTCCCGTTACTTGTCCCAGCTTCTGCCAACCTAGCAGTTCAAAAGCATGTAAAAAAATGCAAGTAGAAAAATAGGGACCCCTTTGGTGGGAAGGGAACAGCGTTCCATGCACATTCGGCGTTTAGTCATGCCAGCCACATGACCACGGAGACATCTTCAGACAACGCTGGCTGTTCGGCTTTGGAACGGAGTTGAGCACTGCCCCCTAGAGCTGGAAATGACTATCACGGATGCGCGAGGGGAACCTTTACCTTAACATTAAATGATACAATAACACTCATCATTCATTTACACGTTGCTTCCCATAACAAAAAGAAAAAAGAAAACAGTTTACAACAACAAAGCAAACAGCGTGTCAAAAAGACGCACGCTTCCAACACAATGCCCACTAAAATAAGCAGGCGAATGGATAGAGAGTCCAAACAGCAGGCATCACCACCAGATGGATTCGTAACTGGCTCACCAAGTCCTGAATGAAACTGCGTCTACGTGGAGGGAAGTAAGGCAGTGAGGAACACCAAGGCTCTGTTTTAGGCCCAGGACTCTTCAACATCTTCATCAATGACTCGGACAAGGGGATAGATAGGGAACTCATCAAATTAGCAGGTGACACCAAGCTAGTAGGAATAGTCAACACGCCAGAAGGATCTCGAACCAAATTGAACACTGGACCTTACCTAACAAAATGAAGTTTAATGGTGAGAAAAGTAAGATTCTAACTTTAGGCAAGAAAAACCAAATGCACAGGTATAGCGCAGGTGGTATCTGGCTCAAAAGCATAACTGCAAAAGAGATCTTGAAGTCTTATTGGACAATTGCTTAAAAGATGAGCCAGCGGTGTGCTGCTGCAGCCAAAAAATCCAGCACAATCCTAGGCTGCATTAAGGTGAAGGTTCCGCTTGCACATACATGATACTCGTTTTCAGCTCTAGGGGGCAGTGCTCATCTCCATTACAAAGCCGAAGAAGAGCCAGCGCTGTGCGAAGACGTCTCCGTGGTCATGTGCCCGGTATGACTAAATGCTGAAGGCGCATGGAACGCTGTTCCCTTCCCACCAAAGGGGTCCCTCTTTTTCTACTTGCATTTTTTTTTTTACATGCTTTCGAACCGCTAGGTTGGTAGGAGCTGGGACAAGTGACGGGAGCTCACTCCGTGACGCGGCGCTAGGGATTCGAACCGTCGAACTGCCGACCTTTCTCTATTGACGAGCTCAGCGTCTTAACCCCTGAGGGAAAGGCTCAAGATCACAAGAAGCATTAATACTGCTTTATAATGCCTCGGTAAGGCCACGCTTGGAATACTGCATCCAGTTTTGGTTGCCATGATATAAAAAAGATGTTGAGATTCTAGAAAGAGTGCAGGGAAGAGCCAGAAGCTGCAAAGAAGAGCTCCCTCCCTCCCTCCTGTCTTCCTCCTTCCTTATTTATACGATCGTGGGGCTGGAAGGGATCTTGGAGGTCATCCAGTCCAACCCCCTACTCAAGCAGGAGTCCTCAAACAAACAAGTGTCCAGTATCTTCTTGAAAACCTCCAGTAATGGAGCACCCACAATTCCAGAAGGAAGGCCGTTCCATTGGTGACTTGATCTCCCTAACTTCTTTTCCCAAAGTCCAAAATCTGCTTTTCTCTTTGGTTGTCTCTCACGTGCGTGCACATAGTGTATAGGCAATCCTCGACTTACAGTGGTTCGTTTACTGAGCGTTCGAAGTTACAACGGCACTGAAAAAAGTGATGTGACCAGTTTTCACCCTTACGAATCGTTGCAGCATCTCCAAGATCACGTGATCAAAACTCTGACACTTGGCAACTGGCTCATATTTATGACGGATGCAGCGTCCTGCGGGGGCGGGGGGTGGGTGGGAGAAAGTCCCAGGAGCCCCCTTTTGCGACCTTCTGACAAGCGAAGTCAGTGGGGGAGGCAGATTCACTTAACAACCGTGTTTCGAACTTAACGATTGTGGTGATTCACTTAACAATCGTGGTAAAAAAAAAAAGGCTCTAAAATGGGGCAAAATGCACTTAACAACTGTCTTGCTTAGCAAGAGAAATTTTATTGTGGTCCTAAGAGGAGGACTATCTGTAGCTGAGATGGAACTGTTAGGAAACATCTTTTAGTAACCTCTTTCAAGTCAACTACATGTAGGAGAAACCTCTGTTGATCCAAAATGGATTAATTATGGCTTGAAAATCTTTTTTAAAGTTTTAATTGATTGCTCCAGAATGATATGCAAATGGAGTACTTTTTAAAAAATTAACTTTGTTTGCTCTGGAATGCTTTTTGAACAGGTAGCATCTTAAAAAATTAGATTGATCCAGAATGATTCTTAATTGATGAAAATCTTTTTTTTTATTTCATTGATTTCCCCCAGAATTATTTTTAATTTGATAAATGAGGTCTTCTTTTGTTGATTACCTCATAATGATTCTTAATTGATAGATGGAACCTTTTTTTTTACTTAATTGATTCCTCCAGAACTGTTCTTAATTGATAAATTAGGTCTGTTTTTAATTTAAAAAAATGCTTGCTCCAGAACTATTTTTAACTGATAACAGAATTCTTTTAACATTTTAATTCATTGCTCCAGAATCACTTTAAATTGATAGATTCCTTTTTTTTAAAAAAAGAAGTTTTAATTCATTGTTCTGGAATTTTTTGATTGATGATGGGAGTCTTCCACTTGGAAATATCCAGAAACTGAACCAACCAAATATATATCGAATGATAGAAAGAAAAGGAAGCAAGAATCGTGCTAGAAAATAAGATATTTCCAGAGCATGCATTTTTCTCAATCTATATTTGTTCAAGCAGCTTCATCCTGGATCCACCACAAGAATAGAAACTCAGAAGTGTCTTTTAAGAGAGCAAGAAGACTTTCACATTAGTAAAAAGAAAAATATTGCAAATATACTCAAAGCAATGCCTGCTTACTGTTTTTGACATTCTCAATGCAATGTAATTCACCAACCTTTTATACCGTTGTCAATATGGCAGTTTTTTCATCCACAAGACTTTGCTTTTGTGGGTTGAGGAGAAGCAATTTTGAACCCTTTTTAAAACAAACCACAATTTTTTTTTCTTTTGGGGGAAGAAAACATTTTTGGAGAAAAAGTTATTTAGAACCCACCAATTCCATTACACCCTGTGCTCTGTGAAAGGCGAGCTTTAAGAGTTTCTAAAGCAATTATAAGAATTGCAGAACTGGTGTTTTTTTTTTTTTAAAAAAAATACAGTTTGTTCTTAATTCCTCCTAAAATGATTACTGGGAGACAGAAGGGAGGATGAAATTAATATGAACCGGTACTCACAGAGAAATGATGCTTCAGCAGATGTTTCTTCAAGGAGAGAAACGTGCATGGAAAATGAGTCTCCCCATCAAAAAATTAAAAATACACACTGCTTTGCAAAAAAAAAATGAATCCTCCACCAGTTTGGAAGGCAAACTTTCAGGCAAACTTTTAAACGCATCCTGTTCAACTCCGCCTTTCTGACAGCAAGGCAGCCCTTCTCCCCCCCCACACCTTCCCCCAAACTGCCAAAGGCATCAATCCAGAACAGCCTCCAAATCACAGAATTTCCAAGAGGGATTTGCTCAGTGTGTCAATCAAAAGAGAAGGGAGAGGGAGGGAGGGAGGGAGAGGGAGAAAGGAAGGTGGCTGGCTGGCTTTAAGGCTTAATTCACGAATTGGTTTTGCTGAAAAAATGGAAAGAGGGGAGAAGGGAAGGGGAAAGGAACGGAGAAAGGGAAGGAAGTGAAAGGAAAGGAAAAGAAAGGAGAGAGGGAAGAAAAGAGGGAGGAAAGTAAAGGAAGAGAAAGAGGAAAAAGAAAAAGAAGAAAAAGAAGGAAGGAAAAGAAAAAGAAAGAGGAAAAAGACTGATGGAAGAAAGGAAGGAAAGAGAGAAAGGAAGAAAAAGAAGAAGATGAAAGATGAACAAGACAGGGAAGAAAGGAAGGAAGGGGGGGAGGGAAGAATGAATGAATCCAAACCTGCTTTCTTAAGCCCTCTTTAAAATGGTTAACTTTCTGCTTTTTCGCTTCCCTTCCACTAAGCTCAGAAAGTTAAGCCTGCCAGTCCGGGCCCTGGTAACGGATTCGAAGGAGGGAAGGCATGACTAATGAGAACCATATGGGGAGCACGTGTCCAGGCAAAGCCCTGAGTGGAAACCTTTGGGAGAAAAAGGAAACACCAAAAACCCAGACAGAGGTTTGAACAAAGCCAAAACTTTGGTCCAGAGGAAACCCCACCGTGCATCTGGTGATGGATGTAGCCGGTGTTTAGCAGATGAAGAAAGAAAGAAAGAAAGACTTGAAACTGACCGGAGCAGGATGTCTGCATGGTAACAAAGGCGCGGACACACACACACACACACACAAATCTATCTGTCCTTTTGCAAACAAAAGACAAAGGGTTTCCTTCACATTTCTTTGGAATGAATTTAGAAGTTGCATTTTTTGGGGCGGTTGAACTGCCGAGGGGGGAGAGACTCCTTTGAGAACAGGGGAGGCCTGCCAAGTGATAAGGGGAGATTGGGACCCCTTACATCATCTGAAAAAAAAAATAATTGGAAAAAAAAAAGGATTTTGGAAGCCATGCCAGCGAGCGGCTGTGCTGGAATTAAGGAATTACGGGGTTATAAAAAAGGAGAAGGCTCATTAAAAGCAGCTTCCTCTTTTTTCCTGGCATCCAGTCCTGACAGTTAGAACAATTAAAGGATTTTCCTCCAGAAGTTGTGGTGGCTCCATCACTGGAGGTTTTCAAGAAGAGACTGGACAGCCGTTTGTCTGGAATGTTATAGGGTTTCCTGCTTAAGCAGGGGGTTGGACTAGATGACCTCCAAGGTCCCTTCCAGCGACTCTATGATTCACTTGGCTTGCTTTCCTCTCTCCGTAGCTGGTACCAGGGGGTTATCTACACATTCTATAACGACTTTGTTGTGTGCCCCTGGATGACTTTGGACTGGGAAGTCCTAGCTAAGGCACAAAACGCAACTGGATGACTTTGGGACAGACCCTCCCTCTCAATCCTGCAGGGTTGTTGCTATGTGTGAAACAGCCAGGAAAAAGGAGCACAGGTAGTCCTCAACCTATGTCCACCATTGAGACCAAAGTTTATGTTTACTGAGTGAGCCTGGCCCCATTTTACGATTTTTCTCGCCGCGTTGGTTAAGTGAATCCCTGCAGTTGCTAAATGAGTCACACGGTTTGTTAAGTGAATCTGGTTTCCCCACTGACTCTGCTTGTCAGAAGGGGATCACGTGACCCTGGGAGACACTGCGACCGTCATAAATACGAGTTCAGTTGCCAAGCATCTGAATTTTGATTATGTGACCAAGGGGAGATGCTGCCATGGTCATAAGTGTGAAAAATGGTCATGTTACTTTTTTCAGTGCCATTGTAACTTAGAACGGTCACTAAGTGAACTGCTGTAAGCCGAGGACTACCTGTGATAGGTACGCTGGCCACCTTGAGTTACTTATAAAAAAGTAATAAAGGGACAAAGAATAAATCAGAGAACCTATACGAGTTACCAGGCAAGATGCCAACATGCCAGGCACCAAAACAGGCCAACTTGCAATGAAGACTAATTTGTGGTTACAAATACTCCTCCACTTACGACCATTTGTATAGTAACTTTTTTCAGCATTGAAAAAAGTGACTTATGACCATTTTTCACACTTATGACGGTTGCGGTATCCCCCCTTGGTCATGTAGTCAAAATTCAGGCCCTTGGCAACTGACTCGTATTTATGACGGTCGCAGTGTTCCGGGACCACACAATCCCCTTTTGTGACCTTCTCACAAGCAGTCAATGGGGAAACCAGATTCACTTAATGACTGTGTTACTAACTTAACTACTGTGATTCACTTAACCATAGTGGCAAGAAAGGTCGTAAAATGGAGCAAAACTCACTTAACAACCATCTCGCTTATCAGTGGAAATTTAGGACACAATTGTCATAATTCGAGGACTACGTCTAATTCAAGATGGAGGATGTCGGGTTCACTCAATGACCACATGTTCCACTTAACAACTGCAGTAAAATCTGGCGTGAAACACTTAACAACCGTCTTGCTTTGAAACATAAATTCTGGCCCCAATTCTGCACATGTGGGGACTAACTGTAGGTTTCTAAAAATAATAATTTAACAACTATTTTGAAAAACGCATCCTTCGGAATCGAAACGTAAAATCATTTTTAGAGTTTGTTTTGGATTCCACGGGACTTTAAAGGCCTAAATAAAACGTTTAGTCTTAAAGGTGACTGGCTGGATTTCAGGTTGAAAAATTAAGAGCCATTACAATTAGTCCTCAACTTACGAGCACAACTGAGCTCAAAATTTCCGTTGCTAAGTGAGACATTTGTTACGTGAGCTTTGCCCCACTTTAAGGCCTTCCTTGCTACAGTTGTTAAGTGAATCACTGCAGCTGTTAAATGAGTAACATGGGTTGTTAAGTAGAATGTGTCTTCTTCCATAACTTTGCTTGTGAGAAGGTCGCAAAAGGGGACCATGTTACCCTCCCAGGTCATAAATATGAGACAGTTGCTAAGCAGCTAAATTTTTATCACATGACTGTGGGGATGCAGCAATGTCTGTAAGCATGAAAAATGGTCACAAGTCCCTTTTTTCAGTGCCGTTGTAATGCTGTCTAACGATCACTAAACCAATTGTTGTAAGTCGAGGACTAGCTGTGAGGTCCGATGTGGGAAGCAGCATCAGCTCCGCGTTTGGACAGGCCAAGCCAGAAGAGATAAATAGACCGAAGAGAGGAAATGGGGAACGAGGAAGGGAACTATATAAAAGCAGAATAAACAAAGGAAGGACGGAGATAAGAGCAGGAAAAAGACGCTGCAGGAGGCTGGCTAGACAATCTGCCAAAGAATTAACTGCAAAGTTATTATCATTTCTTTTTCATTTTCAGCAGTTGCAACCGTGAGGAGGAGATAAGCCCCAGACTTTCCAGCAAGCAGTGCTGATAACCCTGTTACACTCCGTGTAATCCTCGTTTTACAACTGTTCATTTGGTGGCCGTTCGAAGTTGCAAGGGCTCCCAAAACAGTGGAGTTTCTACTGCCGTAGGTCCAGGTGGAGGGCTCCAGCGGTACGAAGGAAAGAAGGCAAGGAAAAAGGGATGGATGGAAAAGTGGAAGGGAGAGAGAGAGAGAAGAAAAGAAGGAATGAGAGGGGAAGGGAGGAAAAGGGCTGGAGTGAAGGGGGGAAGGAAAGGGGGAAGAGGAAATGGAAGGTTGGATCACTGAAACTGGGCTAAATTTTAAGGAAGAGGAAAGGAAGGAAAAAGAGGGAGAGGGAGACAGAGAAGAAAGAAAGAGAGAGAGGGAGAGAGAAAGAGAAAAAGGAAGGAAGGAAGATCAGTGGAAGGAAAGGGAAAGAGAGAAGAAAACACAAGAAAGAAAAAGAGGAAGGAAGGAAGAAAAAAGAAAGGGATGGAGGAAGGAGAGAAAGGTAAGAAGGAAGGAATAAAGATCGGAGGAAGGGAAAGAGAAGAAAACATAAGAAAGAGAGGAAGGAAGAAAAAGAAAGAAAAGAAAGGGAGGAAGGAGAGAGGAAGGTAAGAAGGAAGGAATAAAGGAAGGAAGTTCAAAGGAAGGAAAGCAAAAGAGAAGAAAACACAAGAAAGAGAGGAAGGAAGGAAGAAAAAGAAAGAAAAGGGAAGGAGGAAGGAGAAAGGAGAAAGGAAGGGTAAGAGAGAAAGAAAGAAAAAGAAAGATCAAAGGAATGAAAGGGAAAGTGACAAAGAGAAGAAAGGAGAGGAAGGAAGAAGAAAGAGAGAGAGAGAGAGAGAAGAGAAAGAAAAGAGAAAGATGGGAGGAGGGAAGGAAATTTTATTTCTCCTGGACAAACTGGTTTTAAATGATCGACCTACCCAGTATGTAACTCGCTGGACTGGGAGGTCTGACTCAGTTTCCCTCTGGTGATTCTCAATCCTTCCTCTGCAAGCCGGAAAGACTGGATCAGATCCGTTTTATGTCCTGGCAGGAGTCCAAGGGATTGGTCTGGAGTATCAAAAGACCGATGGTTCTTCGTGACAGATAGTCCTCGACTTACAACCATCCGTTTAGCAACTCTTCCAAGTTATGACGGCATTGAAAAAAGTGACTTAAGGCCAGCCATCTCACTTACGACTGTTGCACATCCTCATGGTCACAGGATTGCAACTCGGGCACTTGGCAACTATCACGTACTTATGACGGTCGTAGCATCCTGTCACATGATCAGCATCTGCAACATTCCTGGCCAGCTCCCGACAAGCACAATGGAGGAAGCCGTATTCATTTAACGACCGTGTGGTTCTCTTCAGAACTGCCATGATTCACTTAACAACAGTGGCAAAACAGCTTGTACAATCAGGTGCATCTCACTTAACAACTGCTTTGCTATGCAACAGAAGGGCTTCAGCCGTGGTCGTAAGTCAAGGACTCCCTGTATTTCTCAACGACAGGCATTTTCAGAGCTAGTGCCTCTGAATTTGGAAGTTCCTCTAATCGCCATTCCTTCTTTTAGGCGCCCAAGTGATACAGGTGGTCCTCAACTTACAACCGTTCATTTAGTGACCGTCCAAATCTTACAGCGCCACTTAGGAAAGCGACTTACGGCTGTTTTCCACACTTACGACCGTTGCAGCGTCCCCCACGGTCACGTGATCGATGCTTGGCAAGGCAACTGGCTCATATTTATGACGGCTGAAGGGTGGGGTGATGTGGTCCCTTTTTGCAAAGCAAAGTCAATGGGGAAGGCCAGATCCATTTAACAACCTGCCTCGCTTAATAACCCTGGCAAGAGAAATCGTAAAACAAAATTCACTTAAACCACTTTCTTGTTTAACAACAGAAAGGCTGGACTAAGGGCGGTCGTTAAGTCGAGGACGACTCTACGGCAGGCCTTCAGCACCAAAAATAACACAACCCGCCCAGAGCAAAGAATATATTTAAATATATATATATATGCATATATATATATATACGTACCGATCGACCTGTTTGCTTTCGGGTGAGGCAGCCGCGTGCAAACGGCCTAAAAACAAACCCGGCGTTTGATGCTGTCAGAATGAACAGGGCGCCTGTCCAATGGTTCGTTATCTTTAGCTGTAATTGTCACTAATTAATTACGATCACCGGCACCGCTCGTTAGCCCTGGTGTTTCGAGTAGGAGGCCAAAGGGCGGAAATAGAAACGGGACAGACTATCTCAGCGTTAATGAAGACCAGCAACCTCAACGGAATCGATCCAGACTGACTGGCCGATGTGGGGCAGATTTCCCCGAGGGCAGCGATCCGAAAGTGACTCCGTTGGGTCATTGATCATCCGCAGCCCGCCTGCGCCGGTCAGCGGAGCATTAAATCCACCGAAGGGACCCTTGAGGGAGGGAGGAAGCATGGGAGGCAATTCCGAGCCCACCAGACAGCGTGGAAAAATTGTATGTTTGCTCTTTGGGGGAATACAGTTAATCCTCGACTTATAACAGCTCACTTAGTGACCGTTCGAGCATTGAAAATAGTGACTTAGGACCATTTTTCACACTTACGACCATGGAAGCATCCTCATAATCATGTGATTTACATTCAGTTTCTTGAGAACTGACTCACATTTATGACGGTCGCATGTCCCGGGGTCATTTGATCTTCATTTGCGACCTTCGATGGGGAAGCCAGATTCATTTAACAACCATACTAGTAACTGGACAACTACAGGGATTCACTTAACAACGGAGGCGAGAAAGGTGGTAAAATGGGGCAAAACTCAATGTCTTGCTTAGCAACAGAAATCTTGGGCTCCATTGTGGTTGTAGGTGGAGGACTATCTGTGTAAACATGTGGTGGGCAAAATTATGGGTAATCCTCAGCTTACGGCTACAATGGAGCCCCAAATTTCTGTTGCTACGTGAGACGCTTCTGGAGTGAATTTTTGCCTCATTTTACAACCTCAGTTCTCATCATTAAGTGAACCACTGCAATTGTTAAGTGAGTAACACCGTTGTTAAGTGAATCTGGCTTCCCCATTGACTTTGCTTCTCAGAAGGTCGCAAAAGGGGATTGCCTGACCCCAGGGACATGGCAACCGTCATAAATACCAGTCAGTGGCCAGGTATCTGAACTTTTTGATCACGTGACCACAGGGATGCTGCAACGGTTGTTAAGTGTGAAAAAGGATCACAAGTCCGTTTTTTTCAGTGCCGTTGTAACTTTGAACGGTCACTAAACGAATAATTGGAATTCAAATATTATCTGTATTGTTTTTGTAAGACAGGTCTCCCTTGAGTTACAAGTTCAGCCACATTCAAAGTTTCTGTCTGAAAAAAACTTCTCCTTTGAGGCGCAGAGTTTGTTTCCTGCCCTTACAAACATCCAACGAAGATTTATTTATTTACGTCCACATTTAGATGTCACCACAACTACAGGCTGACTCCTGGCATTGTTTATTCATTTCAAAAGCCTCCCTATTATGCAAGAAATGGGCCAAAGTAACTGTAAGATAGTCCTCGAATTACAGCCACAATTGAGCCCAAAATTTCAGTTGCTTAAGCGAGACAGTTCTTCATTGAGGTTTGCCCCATTTTACAACATTTCCGGCCACAGTTGTTAAGTGAATCATTGAGTTGTTAAGTGAATTACATGGTTGTTAAATGAGTCTGGCTTTCCCCATTGATTTGGCTTGTCAGGTCGCAAATGTTGGTCATAGAACCTGGGAAACTGCAACCATCATAAATATGAATCAATTGTGAAATGTTTGCATTTTGATCACCTAACCACGGAGGTACTGCAACGGTTGTAAGTGTGAAAACAGTCATAAGTCCCATTTTTACCAGCGCTTTTGTAACTTTGAATGATCACTAAATGAACGGTTGGAAGTCAAGGACTGCCTGTATTAAACTACCTGTATTTGATGCCTGGTTCTCAATGACTATGGCCATATGATGTTAACTGGCAATTACAGTTGTAAGTCAGGATGGTCGTAAAATGAGTCATCACCTAACTGGTTGGGTTTTATGAACCTTTTTCTGCCGCAGTCTTTAACCGAACACTGCGGTCATTAAGCGAACCGCTAGGAACCCTTTTTTTTTTTGCTGGAAGCCAGAAATAAAACTGGAAGTAAAAGTGTTCTAAGTTACAACAGCACGGAAACAAGTGACTTATAACCGGTCCTCACACTTATGACCGTTGCAGCACCCCCATCGTTACGCGTTTGGTAACCAGCTTGTATTTACGACGGTTGTGTTGTCCTGGGGTCCTTTGAGACCACCCCGACCGGATTCTGATAAACAATGGAGGAAACCAAACTCGCTTAATGACTGCACAATTCACTTAACAACCGTAGTGATAAGTATAACAGCTGTGGCCAAAAAAAAAAAAAAAAAGGAATCATGCAGGAATGACATAACAATTGCCTTGCTTAGCAACAGAAATGTTGGGCTCAATTGTGATCGTAAGTCGAGGACTGTCTATAAACCCCTTTGAGAACAGAAAATGTCCACAGATTTTGCAACCTTCAAAGCTATTGCAAGCTTCTGCTGGGTAGCCTTGAGAAATCGTTCCCCCCGCCTCCCTCCCCCCCACACAAAAAAGTGAGATAATTTTGGGGATCTTTGCCAAGCTGCACACCCAGAAAAAACGGCAGCAGACCGCAAAATGACAATGTTTTGGGTCGGTTAGACAGAGCGATGCAAAACACCAGGGAAGCAAATGTCAAAATATTTGGTCTGGAAAGCAGCTAACTGCATATTTCAGAGCAAAATTTAGATTTTTCAGCAGACAAACTATCATTAGACAGAAAATGCAAAAACTTTTCTGGGCCGAAGAAAGATAGATTTGTACCCTTGGAAGAAAGAATGTCTCCAAAAATGGGATCTTGCCGAGTTAATATAAAATAATAGTTAACGTTTGCAAATAGCCTTCAACTTAGGGCCACAATATGAGCCCAACTTTTTTCTGTTGCTAAGTGAAAAAGTTGTTAGGTGAATCCTGCCTCCTCCTATAGCCTTTCTTGCCACAGAGGTTAAGCAGATCCCTGCAGTTGCTAAGTGAATCAAGTGGCCATTAAGCGAATCTGGATTCCCTCCCTGACTTTGCTTGCTGGAAAGCGGAAAAAGAGGATCGCGTGACCTTGGGAGACCATAATTGTCATAAAAACGAACCAGTTGCCAAGCCCCCAAATTTGGATCACATGACCATGGAGAAGCTGCAACGGTCCTAAGTGCGAGGACCAGTCGTAAGCCACCTTTTACAGCGAAAACAGTCACTAAACAAATGGTTGTTAGTCGAAGACTGCCTACAGTTAATATGCATTATTTTATTACATTTATATGGCTTTTCAGTTCGCTGAGCAGCCCTGCACAGCTAATACACTCAAAACATCCACAGAATCATAAGATTCTATTCCAGGGATGCTGGAGGTCATCTAGCCCAACCCCCCTGGCTGGGGATTTCTGGGAGTTTCAGTCCACCCATTTCAAAGGGGCCCAGTTTGCAAAAACACTGCTTTAGAAAGATGTGTTAAAACAGATTCTACCTTCAAGCAAGATACAGGTAAGTCCTCAACTTACAGCCATTCATCTAGTGACCGTTCAAAGTTACAACGGTACTGAAAATAGTGACATGACAATGCTCATGATCAAAATCTCAGTGACATGACAATTTTCATGATCACATGAGCAAAATTCAGAAGCTCGGCAACTGACTCATACTTATGACGGTTGTGGTGTTCCTAGGATCTTGCGATCCCCTCTTTGCAACCTTCTGACAAGCAAAGTAGATGGGGAAGACGGGTTCACTTAACAACCACAGTGATTCACTTAACAACAGTGGCAAGAAAGGCTGTAACATGGGGCAGAACTCACTTAAAACTGTCTTGCTTAGCCCCAGAAATTTGGGGCTCAATTGGTGGTTGTAAGTCGAGGACGACTGTTGTGAGTAACATGCTGTTTGCCCACCTCCCAAATTTTGATCAAGTGACCGTGGTGGTGGTCGTAAGCGAGAGGACCGGTTGTAAGTCACTATTTCCAGTGCCGTCGTAACTTCAAACAGTCACTAAACGAAAGATCGTAAGCCGAGGACTACTTCTAGGGTGTGAAATCCACCAATAACCAAGACAGATGCTGTCTCCTTGACCCTGGTGGCACTCCTGCCTACCACGGTCCCCCCCCCAAAAAGACATTAAAGGGATTACCCCCACCCCTGTCCAAGGGGGGAATATCCTTGCCAACAAAAACACCCCCTTGGGATGGGCGGGTGAGAATAAAAACCAGGAAAAATGGCTTTGCGATTGTTTCTTTTTTCCTCTGTTCTCGGTCCAGAAACACCACTAAAAACGAACTGCGCACAAAAGGAAGAGAAAGAGAGAGAGAGAGAAAAAAAAAAGAGGGGTTTCCTCCCCCAGCTCAGAAAAAAAGAAGAAGAAGAAGAAAAAAAATCATTTTTATTTTTTATTTTTTGGGGGGCAAAGCCGTTTTCTCGTTTTCCTGCAACGGCGCTGGGAAAACAGAAGGTCTGGGTCGCATTAAACGCCTCGGAGGAAACTTGTTGAGCCCTTCGTGTCACTCCCGAAAGTTAAATAACAGGAAATAATTTCTCCTATCTGGCCATTTCGCTGAGTTCCCACCCCGATTTTTAATTACACGGGGCTCTTCCTGAGGATTCCTTTCGGACGAATTATTAAAGAAATGGAAGGAAATGGAGGGGCGTTTAATAAGAGAGCTGAGGTCATCGCCCCCCCTCCTCTTCCAGGCATAGAACTGGGGTGGGATCCCAGACACACAACTGGTTTTTGCAAGCTGATCCTCGACTTACGACCGTGAGGGAATCCCAAATTTTTGTGGCTAAGCAAAATAATTGTCATGAATGAATCAACCGATCGAAGTTAAAAAAAAACAAAAAACAATCGAAAAGGATGATTCTCTTTCTACTCCAGGACCATAAATGGGGCTCTGGGGGGGTGATATTGCTTGCAGATGGCCTGTTCCCAGGGGTGGGATTCTACCAGTTTGCACCTATTGGCTAGAACTGGTTGTTAACATTCTAAGCAGTTCGGAGAACCGGTTGTTAGAAGAAATTACTAGGCTAGTCCTGTAAGGAAGGCAGGAAGGAAACATTCTGGTGTTGCTTACAGAAACTGCCTCTCCATTAACCCTTATTACATTCTTGGCAGGACTAGACTTCCTGTCTCTGAAACTTCTCTGGAGTTTTTTTCCCCTCCTTTGCTGGTACTTTGCTTGTGTGGAGGGACCATTCAAAGTTACAGTGGCACTGAAAAAAGTGACTTATGACCATTTGTCACACTTGCGACTGTTGCAGCATCCACACAGTCACGAGAGGCCAGGCAAGGAGATGTTTGTCTCGATGTAAGTGATGTTGAGTTGGCCACGCCCAGCCAGTCACATGACCACCAAGCCATGTCCATCCAGTCACATGACCACCAAGCCATGCCCACCACCTAAGCCACACCCACAGAACTGGTTGTTAAAAAATTTGAATCCCACCCCTGCCTGTTCCCCACTTTTGAAAGAGAGAGAGAGAGAAAGAGAGAGAGACTAGGACCGGATTTCAGATGGTCCTTGACTTACAACCATAACTGAGCCCAACGTTTCCGTTGCCCAGCGAGATGTTTATTAAAAAGTGAATTTCACAACATTTCACGACCTTCCTCGCCAAAGTTGTTAAGTGAATCACTGCCTGTTGTTAAGTGAGTCACATGGTTGTTAAGCGAATCTGGCTTGCCCCCCCCATCGACTTTGCTCGTGAGAAGGTCGCCAAACGGATCATGTGACCCTGGGACACTGCAACTGTCATAAATACAAATCAGTTGTCAAGCATCCGAATTTTGACCTCTGGGGAATGCCGTGACAGACATCAAGTGTAAAAAAACAGCCCTTTTTTCCAGTGTGGTTCCAATTTCGAACAGTCGCTAAGCAAATGGTTGTAAGTTGAGGACTACCTGTAATGGGGAGAGAGGAAAAGGTAGACAGGAGAGGCGTTTAAAGTGAGGGAAGGAGCAAACTGGCAATGCTCGAACCCAGACCCTGGGGGAGAAGGGTTCTCCGGCATCTGCCGAAGAGGGTTGGTGGGACTATAGTTTTGCAACGGAGGCTTGGGCAGCTGATCAGCAACCCTTTAAACACGGCCAATGGTCCTCAACTTACGACCTAGCAACCGTTCGGAGTAACAATGGCCATGAAAAAAAGGACTTGCAACCAGTCCTCGCTCTTATGACCATCGCAGCATCCCCAGTGTCCCATGATAAAATCTGGATGCTTAGAAAGTGGCAAGTCCTCGATTTACGACAGTTCACTTAGTGACCCTTTAGAACGCTCTAAAAAGTGACTTACGACCGTTTTCTCATACTTACGACCGTTGTAGCATTTCCCCACAGTCACGTGATCCAAATTCAGACGCTTGGCCCCCTGGCGTGTATTTATGACGGTTGCAGCGTCTCCCGGGGATCATGTGATCCCTTTTTGCAGACCTTCTGAAGGCGAAGTCAATGGGGAAAGCCGGACTCACTTAACAACTGCTGTGATTCACTTAACAACGGTGGCGAGAAAGGTGGTAAAATAGGGGGGGAAACTCACTTGTGAAAACTGTCTCGCTTAGCAACGCAAATTTTGGGTTCAGTTGTGGTGTGACGCCTATGTCGTTCCGGACAAAATGGCTTGTGGTCATAACTCAAGGACTACTAGAACTACTAATCCGTGGAACGACTTTGCCTCCAGAAGTTTGTGAATGCTTTAACACTGGAAGTTTTTAAGAGGGGGATTGGACAACCATTTGTCTGAAATCATTGAAGGGTCTCCTGCCGGACCAAGGGGTTGGACTAGATGACCTCCAAGCCCCCTTCCAACTCTGGTAGCCTATTCTATAATATTCGGCCCCTGCCTTGACATATACATGTGCAAACACACCTATTTCTATGGGGATACTCGGGGTTGACCTTTCCCAGACACCATCTTCCCCATGGCCATTGTTCTCCCCGCCACACAGATATTTGGCGCGCACACCGCCCAACCATTTCCCACACATCTGTCCGAGAGAATCGGCTGCCTTCTCCCTCCAGCATCGCCCTCCTCTCAGGCGTGCAAGAGAGGAACAAGCCAGCATCTGATGCACACATATCTCTGTTTGCTTCCCTCTGGAAAGAAAAGGACTCTCCAGATTGTCCTTGACTCACGACCCTTGTTGAGCCCAAAATCTCCGTTGCTAAGTGAGACAGAGGTTAAGTGAGCGCTGCCCCTCTTGCCACTGTTGTCGAGTGAATCGCTGCAGTTAGTGACAGGGTTGTTAAGTGAATCTGGCTTCCCCATTAACTTCGCTTGTCAGTATCGCACTGACCCCGGGACGCTGTAACCGTCATAAACATGAGCTACCAAGTATCTGAATTTTGATCAAGTGACCCTGGGGACGCTGCGAGGGTCATAAGTGTGAAAAACGGTCATAAGTCATTTTTTTCAGTGCTGTTGTAACTTCAGTCACTGAATGAGTGGCCGTATGTCAAGGACTACCTATACATTTCCCCACCCCCATTGCTTGCATGGTCCAAGCAACCCTAATATCTTTCTGCCTTCATTTTTAAGGGAGGGTGGGGGAAAATTTAACAAGAAGAGTTGGGGTATCCACTGCACCCCCCAAAATGCTCATACAACCACCACCCCATAAAAGCTCAGGCTCTGTTTAGATTTGGACCCCACACAGTTAGGGGGATGGCCGCCACAATGCCAGGCGGTATGGTTGCACACACACGCAAGCACGCACTCTCAACCTTGCCAAATTTTAAGTTGGGTGGGCTTCAATTCCTAGAATTCATCGATCAATGAAAAACAGCAGATCCCTCAGGAAGTGCAGAATATTGGGGAAAATGAAAAGGTGAAGATGAAGATGGAGGTGGAGAAGAAGGAGAAGGAGAAGGTGGAGGAGGAGGAGGAGAAGAAGAAGGGGAAGAAGGAAGAAGAGGAGGAGGAGGAAAGAAGAAGGGGAAGAAGGAAGAAGAAGAGGAGAAGGAGGAGGAGGAGGAGGAGGAGAAGAATGGGAAGAGGGAAGAAGAAGAGAAGGAGGAGGGGGAGAAGAAGAAGAGGAACAGAAAGAAGAAGAAGGGGAAGAAGGAAGAAGAGGAGGAGGAGGAAAAGAAGAAGGGGAAGAAGGAAGAAGAAGAGGAGAAGGAGGAGGAGGAGGAGGAGAAGAAGAATGGGAAGAGGGAAGAAGAAGAGGAGGAGGAGGGGAGAAGAAGAAGAGGAACAGGAACAGGAAGAAGAAGGGGAAGAAGGAAAAAGAGGAGGAGGAGGAGAAGGGGAAGAAGAAGAAAAAAAAAAGAAGAAGAAGAAGGAGAAGGAGGAAGAAGAAGAAGAAGAAGAAGAAGAAGAAGAAGAAGAAGAAGAAGAAGAAGAAGAAGAAGAAGAAGAAGAAGAAGAAGAAGAAGAAGAAGAAGAAGAAGAAGAAGAAGAAGAAACAACTCAACTATGTTGACCATGAATGTCTTATTGGAAGATCTGAAGGACCAAGTTGGGGATAAATCAGCCTGGAGAAGATTCTAGGTGGTCACCAAGACTCAACACCAACAGGATGGACCATAATTCATCAATCAGAGAAAAAACTCAGGATCCCTTGAGAAGTCCATGATAATGGGAAAGGTGGAAGGAAAGAGAAGAAGACAACAAGGTAAATAAACTCAGTTATGGTGGCAACCACACAAAGACCTCAAGAACAAGCTTGAAGACAGATTCTCCTGGACAACGTCCGTCATTATGCCCACCGAGAGTCACCTCCAAATTGCTACAATTAATTTTAATTAATTTTTTGAGGGTTAATAAATCTGAAACGAATAAACTGATACGAAAGAACAAAAACTTGAGGGGATCTTGCCCGTTTTCAAAAGTATCATACGTTCAGGGAGTTCATGCTTTCTTCCCCTCCATAAACTGCGTCCAATTTATTTAGCGTTTACTTCCATTGTTTAAAAAAAATCTTCCTGCTGATGTACGACAATCTCCCTGCCACATATTCTCATAGATCAAAAAAGGACCTGAAGAATCACAAATTTTAGAGTTGGAAAGGACCACAAATGGTAGAGGTTCTCCTGCTTTAACTGGCCTAGGAGTCCTCTAAGCCCCTTCCAACTCTGTGCCATATCCATGACACCATATGATTTCCATCCTTCGTTTGAAGACCCCCCCTGGTGATGGAGAATTCCCCCAGTCCTGTGACCATTTGTGGTCTCAAGAAGTTCTTCTGGACCTCATTCTTCACCATTTCAACACCTTGAGTCTGATTCTACCTTTTGAGGCAAAAAATCCAGAATAGGTGCACTCCCTTCTCACTGTGACAAACCTTCATATATTCAACATTACCTATCATATATTAATTTTTAGGCCATAATTGATTGATGCATTGCATTTTGTGGTTAGCGCTTTTGTATTTTGATCCGGCTAGTCAAGAATTAAAACAAAACTCTACACTCATCGCATCTCCAACTCAAACTTCTCCTTTAGAGACTTCAACATACCCAAACCTGAACTTTTGCTTGCATGGTTTGGGTTTTAGACCCTTAAACTGTTAGGCATCTTTGAAATTGCTCCAATTGGACAATATCCTTGTTGGAGCCAAAACTGGACAGTTGTCCAATTGGGCTCTGTCCTGGGAGGGAAGACAAGGAGGACATGGACACCCTGAGGTTTAAACTGTACATGCACCCTGTTTTACAATTTGCATAATTTGCAAATCTGATTAACATTCAATGTGATCAAAAGGTATGTAGCCATGGAAAGTACAGATGGATATTTGCACCTCTTACACCGGGAGAAAAAAAAACAGTTCAAAAATGTGTAAAATGAATCAATAGAATAGAATAGAATAGAAATAATAGAATATAGAATACAATATAGAAAATAGAATAAGGAATAGGAAGAGAATGGAATATAGAATAGAATAGAATAGAATAGAATAGAATAGAATAGAATAGAATAGAATAGAATAGAATAGGGAATAAGGATCAAATAAAACAGCACAGAACAAGGAATGGAATGGGAACAGAATAATAAAATAATAAAACAAAATAAAATAAAACAACATAACACAACCAATGCAATTGAATACAATGCAAGACGCCTCAAATTCCTCAAATTATTCCTTAAAACAAAATAACTAAAATAAAATCTTTATGGACCTGTCCAATTTTTAGAAAATTGCAAGGGTTGCAGATTGCAAGGGTCACAAATTGCGAAGATTGCAAATTGCAAAGGTTGCAAAAATTTGGAGGATGGCATGGAGGGGACGTTAAATTGCAAAATTGTTAAGAGAGATTCAGATAGAGTTTGCAACCAGATATTCGCAATATCGAAATATCTGAATTTGAGGCGATGGCTTTGCTGAGATCTCCCTCCTGAGCAGAGAAGGGGAAGGAGACACCTGGCAGGTAAACCTACCTTTTCCTGGAAGATCTGGGGATGGAGCACCTCAAGGCGAAGCCAAAGAAAGACAGAGAGAAAGAGAGAGAGAGAGAGAGAGACGATGTGTGATTCACAACATGCGTCCTGAAGCTGATGCACCAGCAGGCTCGAGAAGAAAGACAGCGGGGATATTTCCTGGAGGTATTTACATAGATGTCTCTGCGCACACATACACCACACACACACACACACACACACAGAGAACACCGGAAGAGCCAGCCAGCCACACACTCACATGCACGGGCGCACAAATGCTGGAGCAAGTTGAGTTTGCGCATCACTGCTCCCAGGTGGGATCTGGAAAAGCATCTCAAAGCAAGGAATGTAAAGAGATGTCCTTAAGCATCTGTGCTTCTTCTCAGCCTTGGCCCCTGGAAGAACAGGTGGACTTCGACTCCCAGAATTCTGGCCAGGGGATTCTGGGAGTGGAAGTCCACCCCTCTTAAAGCATGTTTGCTGGGGGATTCTGGGAGTGGAAGTCCTCCCCTCTTAAAGCATGTTTGCTGGGGGATTCTGGGAGTGGAAGTCCACCCCTCTTAAAGCACTCTACCTGGGGGATTCTGGGAGTGGAAGTCCTCCCCTCTTAAAGCATGTTTGCTGGGGATTCTGGGAGTGGAAGTCCACCCCTCTTAAAGCATGTTTGCTGGGGATTCTGGGAGTGGAAGTCCACCCTCTTAAAGCACTCTATCTGGGGATTCTGGGAGTGGAAGTCCTCCCCTCTTAAAGCATGTTTGCTGGGGGATTCTGGGAGTGGAAGTCCACCCCTCTTAGAGCACTCTACCTGGGGGATTCTGGGAGTGGAAGTCCTCCCCTCTTAAAGCATGTTTGCTGGGGGATTCTGGGAGTGGAAGTCCACCCCTCTTAAAGCACTCTATCTGGGGGATTCTGGGAGTGGAAGTCCTCCCCTCTTAAAGCATGTTTGCTGGGGGATTCTGGGAGTGGAAGTCCACCCCTCTTAGAGCACTCTACCTGGGGGATTCTGGGAGTGGAAGTCCACCCCTCTTAAAGCATGTTTGCTGGGGGATTCTGGGAGTCCTTCCCGCTTAAAGCATGGCTGGCTAGGGAATTCTGGGAGTTGGAAGTCCTCCCCTCTGAAAGTATGTTCGCCAGGGGATTCTGGGAGTTGAAGTCCACTCACCTTCCAGTGGCCAAGTTTGAGAAACACTTTCGTAGACCTCATGTAGATGTGGAGTTCAGACATGAAGTGTGTGTTTGTATATTTGTGCGTTTGTGTGTCTGTTCACATGTGTCTATTCACGTGTTTAATGGCAAACACTTGTTAAACATCTATCGGCACCCCCTCCAATACTCAAGATAAACTAAAAGTCACACAATAGAGATAGTCCTCAACTTATAAACCCAAAATTTTTGTGTCTGAGCAGGACAGTTGTTAAGTTTGAGTGTTGCGTTTTACAATCACAGTTGTTAAGTGAATCATTGCTTTTTTTTTTCCCCAGTGCTGCTGTAATTTCAAAAGGTCACTGAGTGTATGGTTGTAAGTTGAGGACTACTCATAGCAGCCTTTTAAAAACTAAACCCTCGCAAAGAAATGTGGATTTTAATGTAGATCGAATAAGCCTCACTTGCAATAAAGTGGGCTGTCTCGAACCCAAGACCGGACCTGGTTCCCAGCATCCATTTCTGCTCAAAAAAAATCTCTCTGAATTTGATGGTTTCCTAGCAGATTATAATGTCTACCATGATATTTCTCTTCTGTGAAAATGCTGCCTTCTTTCAAAGCCAACAATATCTGGTCTTGGAGTCCCAATTAAAAAATGCTAGCAGAGGCCTGGATCAGCCTCTGCATCTGAGCGGTGCCCCTCGAGAGGGTGCCAAACAAACAGGTCCTTGTTGGCTGCAAAGCGCCTGATGGTGCGTGGACGGAGCAATCTCCGGCTCCCACCTTGCCCAAGGGAGGAGAAGAAGGGTGGAGCCAGCAGGAGGGAGGGGTGTGTGGGTGAAAGCATAAAATAAAGTAGAATTTTTAAAAAATGAATAAAATGAAATAGCAAAACAAAGTGAAATAAAATAATGAAGTGAAATAAAATAAAATATTAACACATACTAAGCTAAATGAATAAAATAATGAAATAAAATAAAATATTAATACATACTAAGCTAAATGAATAAAATAATAAAACAAAATGAAATTAAAATAATTAAAATAAAAAGGTAAAACATTAAAAAATAACATAAAAACAAAACAAAATAAAAAATATAAAAAAATATAATAATAAAATAAGGTAAGAAAATAAAATAATAATACATAAAATAAAAAAGTAAATAATAAAACAAAACAAAACACAATAAAGATATCCCAGAGAGATTACCAGCTCAGTCTTGAATTAATAAGCAGGTAGAGGTACTCCTCAACTTAAGGCCACTGTTTGGATTTCCGTGGCTAAGCAAGGCAGTTGTTAAATGAGTTGTGCCCAATTTGATGACCTTTGCTTGGTCATTAAGCAAATCACTGCAGTTGTTGTTAAGTGAACCGTGTGGCTGTTAAGCAAATCCAGCCTCTCCTCATTGACTCTGCTTGTTGGAAGCCGGCGGGGAAGTTGCAAGCGGGATCACATGACCCAGGCACAGGGCAACTGTCGGCGGTACATGTCGACTGCATCACGTGACCCTAGGGACGCTGCTAATGGTTGCGAGTAGGCTGACTGGTTGTAAACCACTTAACAACTGTCTTGTTTAACAACAGAGGTTCTGGACCCCATTGTGGTCGTAGGTCGAGGACTACCCATACTAAATTTTTGTAAGAGGGGACCATCTATAAGGTTTAGGGGCAAAAGAACCCCAACTCTTACAGAATAATTAGACAGTTGCAGGTAGCCCTCAACTTGCGATCACAAGTGAGCCCAAAATATCCGTTGCTGAATGAGACATTTGTTATGTTAATTTTGCCCCATTTAACGACTTTCCTTGCCACTGTTGTTAAGTGAATCACTGAAGTTTTTAAGTTAATGCCAAGGTTGTTAAGCAATCTGGCTTGCCCCATCAACTTTGCTGGTCAGAAAGTCGCAAAAGGGGATCATGTGACCCTGGGACACTGCGACCGTCATAAGTATGAGTCAGTTGTCAAGCATCTGAATTTTTACCACATGACCACGTTCGTAAGTGTGAACAACGATCCTAAGTCCTTTTTTTTCAATGCCATTGCAAATTTGAATGGTCACTAAACAAACTTTTGTTGAGGACTACTCACTCGTACTGTTTCCCAGAGGACAATATGAAAATGCATCTCCTTAGGGAAGCACTACGGTGGGCGTGGTTAGGTGGGCGTGGCCATGTGACTGGGTAGGCATGGTTTCTTTTTGTTTTTTGCAGCAACAACCCCCCATTTTTTTGCCTCCTGGGCGGAGCAGTAAGACAGAGGAATCCCGGCAGAGCTGATCATCGGAACAGATGATTGTCGGGAGAGGGGAAAAAATACCTTAAGGCGTGACTGGGGGGGAAGAACGCAGTCAGCGATGTCGCGCATTTGCGATAAGGACTGACTGGGCGGGGAGGGGAGGGGCGGACAGAGAGGGGCGGGGTCAGCCAGGGGCACAATTTGCCGGTTCTCTGAACTGCGCAGAATCATAACAACCGGTTCTGTACAACCAGTCTGAACCGGTAGAATCCCATCCCTGAGTACAGTTAATCCTTGACTTACAACAGTTCATTTAGTGACCGTTAAAAGTTACAACAGCACTGAATAAGTAACTTGTGGCCACTTTTCCACACTTAACGACCCCTGCAACATCCTTTAAGGTCACACGATCAAAATTCAGATGCTTGGCAAGTTGACTCGTATTTATGATGGTTGTATTGTCCCATGGGGTCACGTGACTCCCCTTTAGCAAACTTCTGACCAGCAAAGTCAACCAGATTCGCTTAACAACTGCGTGACTCACTTAACAACCGCAGTGACTCACTGAACAACTGTGGCAAGAAAGATCGTAAAATAGGGGGAAACTCCCTGAACAAATGTCTCGCTCAGCAATGCAAATTTCACGCTCTACTGCGGTCATAAGTTGAGGACTACCTGCCAACAACCACACATACAAACCTCGGTTACTAAATGACCACCTCTGGAGCTGGACAGGCACATATCTGAGTGGGTGTAGATTCTCCTGTTTGAGCAGGAGGCTGGACTAGTAGACCTCTAAGGTCCCTTCCAGCTCATTCATTCTATTCTATCATCGTATTTTATTTGTTAAAGCGTGGAGGGGGGGGGGAGAGAATTTTCCTGCCGCCCCTTCCCTTATTCCGAATGAAATTTCTGCCTCAGCAAAAAAAAAAAAGTAAAATAAAACAAAATACAATAAAATTGCTTCGAATTTTGGGAAAGCCATCAAGAACGAAAGAAAGAATAGGTAATTATCCTTCTTTGTGTCATCATCCCTCTTGCGAACAATGGAAGGGGTCAGTTCCTGTGCCGGCCAGCAAACGGCCGTCATTTCAATAGGTGGAAACCAGGCGTATCGCAACACCCAGTTTATGAGTCAAAGCGAAGCAATGTGGGGTCTACGAACCCCAATTGCCCTCCAGAGTCTTAATGAACTGGAAAACGGCGGCAGGAAATCCACCAGTCCTAAAAGGCTCTTTCGCCCTGCCCGAAAAGGGCTTTGCATTTTCCACTGCTGGAAATCTAAGTTTTTTTGGCCAGGGAAAGAGCGGGGTGGGTGGGGGTTTAAGGGTCCCTCCGGCCAAGGGGGGAGGCTGGCAGGGATGCGGAATCCTGGATGCAGGAACATGGCCAAGAATGTGTCTTTATGGGACCCATGGAGGGCAGGGTTGGATCCGGTGGGAAGGAATTATGGGGAGAAGGTTGAAGAAGGATCTGGAAAGGGGCCAGGATTTTTTTTTATTTTTTTTTTGCTGGGGGAGGGAGGAAAGGTTTGAAATTCTTTGCCCTTTTCCATACTTTTCTTTTAATTGAAGGATAGTCTCACTGTGTTTCAATCAGGCCCTTCTGGTTTCAAGAATTCTGATTTTTTTTTGGAAAAACAGTGAGGGCCAGTAAATGGCATCCTCCTCAAATCTATCCATCCATCATCTGTCTGTCTATCCATCCATCCATCATCTATCTATCCATTCATCATCTATCTATCCATCCATCCAATCATCCTCCCATCCATCCATCCATCCATCCATCATCTATCCATCCATCCATCCATCATCTATCCATCCATTCATCATCTATCTATCCATCCATCCAATCATCCTCCCATCCATCCATCCATCCATCCACCCATCATCTATCATCTATCTGTCTAACCATCATCTATCGATCCTTCCATTCATCATCTATCCATCCATCCATCCTTTCATCCATCATCTATCCATCCATTTATCATCTATCCATCCATCCATCCATCATTGATCCATCCTTTCATCATCTATCCATCCATCCATCCATCCATCCATCCAATCATCTATCTATCCATACATCCCTCCTTCCATCCATCATCTATCCATCCATTCATCATTCATCTATCCATCCATCCATCCATCCAATCATCCTCCCATCCATCCATCATCTATCTATCCATCCATCCCTCCTTCCATCCATCATCTATCCATCCAATCATCCTCCCATCCATCCATCCACCCATCATCTATCATCTACCTGTCTAACCATCATCTATCCATCCATCCATCCAATCATCCTCCCATCCATCCATCCACCCATTTATCCATCCATCCAAGAAATTTATGCTGGTAGTCCTCAAATTACCACCACAATTGAGTCCAAAATTTCTATTGTTAAGCGAGACACTTAGTTATTAAGCGAGTTTGGCCACCTTTCTTGCCACTGCTGTTAAGTGAACCCCTGCATTTGTTCAGTTAGTAATCTGGTTGTTAAGAGAATCTGGCTTTGCTTGTCAGAAGGTCACAAAAGGGGATCAAGTGACATTGGGACACTGCGTGATAAATGCGAGTCAGTTGCCGAGCGTCTCAATGTGACCCTGGAGATGCTGTAATGGTCGTAAGTGTGAAAAACGGTCTTAAGCCCTATTTTTACCTGCATTGTCGCTCCTAAAAGCCACACTAGGTGAACCCAAGTCACAGACGCAGCGGAGACAGCAGCCGAGGGGCGGCAGCACAAACACACGTAGCAACGCATAAACAGGCAGCCAGAGAAGCCCCAAAATATCTTGAAAGAAACAAATGGCCAACCACACCCGCTCAAAAACACATAGGAGTTTCCAATAATACGAGGCTTATGAGTCAAATGGCCCTTAAGGGAACCTTTATCTCTCTTTTAAACTTCCTAAATGAGCCTCTGGAAGCAAACGTATCTTAAAAGAGCTGGATCCCCGAATGAGGGCGTTTATATTCTATTTTATTTTCTTCCTCTAGTATAGAAAGAAAATCCTTGTCTTATGACCCATGTCGAGCACATGGCAGTAGTCCTTGCCTTCGAACTGTTCATTTAGTGGCCGTCTGAAGTTACAACAGCAGTGGAAAAAGCAAGTTATGGCTATTTTTCGCACTTATGACTGTTGCAGCATCTCTCAGGCCAAGCGATCAAAATTCAGCCGCTTGGCCACCAACTCATATTTATGACGGTTGCAGTATAACCGGTGTGTGTGTGTGTGTGTGTGTGTGTGTGTGTGTGTGATGTGAGGCTGCTTTCGGGACAAGACAAGCAACGTCGATGGGGAAGCTGGATTCACTTAACGACCGTGTGTGACTCACTTCACAACTGCAGGGTTTGCTTAACAGCTGCGGGAAGAAAGGGGGGGCGAAACGGGGGCCCAGCTCACGGAACAAGTTGTCTCGCTTAGCGGCAGAAACGTTGGGCTCCACTGTGGTTGTAAGTCGAGGACTTGTGAGCAGGGGATTGGAGTTAACAGACACACAACGTGCATTTTGCGCAAGGGCCGTAACGGACTCGCAACCCGCAGTTGTACAGGAGTTGCAGGTCCAGAAGGCTGGATTTGTGTCACCCCATCCTGAGTTCATAGATGGCTGAAATTTTCCGTGGTCCAGAGAGACAAAAAAAAAAGAGAAAGAATACCATGTTTTTCTCGCTGACGGTAAAGTGAAGGTAACCCTGGAGGTGGGAAGCAAACGTTTGCAAACTTCTCCAAGTTTTCCAGCAGAGAAAAGGCAGGAAAAAGAGAATTTTTCTTGGGTGTGTGTGTGTGAGGTGGGGAGGAAGGGTGGGGGGTCTGCAAAAGCCTTGGGGATTATTAACTGGCCGTTTGTCCAAAAAGGCAGAAACATCGTCTGATGATGCGAGGGGGAAAAAAATATGTTTTTCTGGAGCTCAAGCTGCTCCCAGCAAAGGAAAAGATCCTGCGTCAAGAGCTCAGCCTGTCCCTGGTCCTTGCGGGCTTCCCCCCCACACACCCCCAAGTTGAGAGCCAGGAATCTTAGGCCTGGGAGGAGGGGGACGGGAGGAGGGGTTTCCTAGAGGGGTCTCTGGCACATGGGTTTTGTTGGTGCAGCACGA
The DNA here is from genome assembly GCF_049901735.1 of Notechis scutatus. Classification (NCBI taxonomy): domain Eukaryota; kingdom Metazoa; phylum Chordata; class Lepidosauria; order Squamata; family Elapidae; genus Notechis; species Notechis scutatus. The sequence continues at coordinate 2,780,458 of NC_142025.1, read as the reverse complement.
TGCCAGAGTGCTGAGGTAGTTTGCCGGAGTTTGCTTCCTTCGGGTGTTTTTAAATAATGTTTTTTGGTTAGGGGTTTCACCGAGGAGGTAAAAAGAAACACCAACTCTTGAGGATGGAGAGAGAAAGGGAGAGAGAGGGAGGGAGGGAGGAAAGGAAGGGAGGAAGAAAAGAAGAAGAGAGAGGGAGGAAAGAAGAGATGATGTGAGAAGGAAAGGAAAGGAAAGGAAAGGAAAGGAAAGGAAAAGGGGAGGGATGGAAAGAAAGAAAGAGGAAGAAGAGGGAGGGAGGAAAGAAGAGACGATGGGAGAAGGAAAAGAAAGGAAAGGAAAAGGGGAGGGATGGAAAGAAGGAAAGAGAAGACAAAGAAGGAAAGAGGAAGAAGGGGAGGGAGGAAAGAAGAGAGGGTGGGAGGAAGGAGACAAAAAAACAGGAAAGGGAAAGGGAAGGGAAGGAGGAAGGAAGGAAGAAGGAGGGAGAACTAAGCTAGCAATGGAGGAGGGAGGGAGGAAAAAACAATAAAAGAAAAAACAGACAGGAACTTTCCTTTTCTTCTCCAGGAAAAATAAATACAATTATAAAAGTATCTCACTCCGTGATTACCTAAAAAAAAAAAAACCCCTCCCTTTTCTCTGGGCTCCACGTTTTACTTTTGTGACTCTCAAAAAGCACAAATCGTAGGTGCAATTTCACCCCGCTGCCTCCTGCAAAAAGTCTTGAAGATGTTTCCATGAATTTGAGAAGAAATACATGTGCAAAAATACATTTTTGTTTCTCTGAGTGCCTTTAGCTACAAATCAGTCAAGGCCAGTCCTCCCCGACTCCGTTTCTCACATTTGCAAGTCTGTCAATATTCAAACTTTTTTTTTCTTTTCCTTTTCGGAACGTGCCTTTGGGGTTTGTGCGCATGGTTGTGTCGTCCTTCCCCCCAAGAGACGGAATTTACTTTTTGCCTGGACTTACGACCATTCGTTTAGTGAAAACGTCCCTTGCACCGTACAAAGTTTGCCTTAGGAGACTGCTGTGAAGAGCCATAATTTCAGGTAATTCTCCACTTACAACCTTCCATTTAATGACCATTCAAACAACACTGAAAACGGGGACTTTATGACTTGCTTTTTCACACTTACGACTGATGCAGCGTCCCCCATGGCCACACGATCAGAATTCAGAGGTTTGGTAACTGACTCCTATTTCTAACGGTCCCAGTGTCCCGGCGTTAAGCGACCCCTCTTTTTCCAACCTTCTGACAAGCAGTGGGGGAGCCAGATTCACTTAACGACCATGGGACTATCTTAACGGTGGCAGAGATTCACTTAAGGACCATGTTCCCAATTGAACAACCGCACAGATTGACAACTGCGGCAAGGAAGGTTGTAAAACGGGGACAAGAACTCGCTCAACGAAGGTCTCACTTAAGCAATGGCGATCTGGGGCTCAGTTGAGGTCGTAAGTCGAGGACTACTGATATACAACACCTAGAGAAGGAACATAGCGTATTAATTTATCTAAAAACGTCAGGCCTGTTAGCGCTTCCCTAGGCGGTCTGTAGCAGGGGTCAACTTTAACCTTGGAGGACTTCAACTCCCAGAATTCCCCAGCCAGCAAAAGCTGGCTGGGGAATTCTGGGAGTTGAAGTCCTCCAGGCTTAAAGTGGCCAAGGTTGGACACTCCTGGTCTATAGTAAAACGCCAGCTTCTTCGCACATTGCCAGTAACAAATATAACACACCACCATTGTCTTCACTTTGCATGTGATGTTCCCATGCAAAGAAAGGGGGGAGGGAGAGAGGAGGGAGCTCCGAGTCAATTGACTTGTCGAATTCGTGGCCCATGACCGGGCGATGAGTGATGGAATTACCACGGGACAGCAGAACGAAGCGTCTCTTTCTTTGAAGACTTTTTTTGGTGTGGTGGTGGTGCAGGAAGGGGATTTCACACTCCATCTGTAGAGGGAAACACCCACCCTTTAATTCCCTCCTTCAGACGTGCATCTGGGCTCCACACGAAGGGGCTAAGCATTAATGGCCACCACGTCCAAGTCAGATTGGCGGGCCGTTTTTACGTTTCAGGGTGACCCTTTCTCAGGGTTGAAAACCTCCCTTCTCCTCTTCCTATGGAGCCTCAAAACTAGCCCAGGTAGACAGGTAGACGTCGACTTATGGCCCCGGATTTATGTCACTAAGCAAGACAGTTATTAAGTGAGTTTTGCCCCATTGGACCAGCCACCAGGCATGGTGGTTCAGTGGATCGCTGCAGTTGTAAAGTTAGTCACACGGTTGTCCCTATGGACTGTCGGAAGGTTGTAAAAGGGGATTACGCGACCCCCCCCCCTCCACAAGGACACTGCAACTGTCATAAATATGAATCAGTTACCAAGTGTCTGGATTTGGATCATGGGATCGCCCAAAGTCATCCAGGTGTCTTTCATGCCTAAGGCAGGACTAGAACTCACCGCCTCCTGGTGATTGGCCCAAAGTCACCCAGCTGGCTTTCGTTCCTAAGGCAGGACTAGAACTCACCGTCACCTGGTGACTGATCCAAAGTCACCCAGCTGTCTTTCATGCCTAAGGTGGGACTAGAACTCATCGCCTCCTGATGATTGGCTCAAAGTCACCAGGTTTTTCTGTCTAAGGCTGGACTAGAACTCTCCATCTCTTGATTTCTAGCTTGATGCCTTAACCACTAGATCAAACTGTCTGTCTCTTTTCCTTCTGCTGTCATTTCAGTTACGTTTTTCTCACTATTAACCACCCATCCTGGATCATTTTTTTGAAAGGCCCAGCAGGATAACGAGAATATTAAAATAAGGAACAAATTGGACTTATGATTGCCTCGCTGGTCCCCCAAATTGAACCTCTGGGGCCGCTTCCCCGCTCCAGATGTGGAACCAGGATGCATCTGCTGCATTTTAAAGCTGAACACGGAATAATAGAATAAAATAGAACAGAAGGAAAAAACTCTGCGTTGGCACCCAGGCCATCTGTGGGGGGAGGCAGACACCTGTCCGTCTGCTTCAAAGTTTTTGTGGTGACGTACCAACAAAAGAAGCTAGAATTCTGGGTCACTGGAAAAAGTCGAGGGGTTAACTCTGCTTTCCTGCAGAAAGGAAATAACATCCGTGCTATTGTTCTGCGTGGGAAGACAGCGCTTGTCAAGATCCCCAGAAAATCCCTTCTCTCTTCTTTTTTTGGCAATTGTCCCCACTGGGAAAAATTTGCTTGCGTTGCTCCATCATTTCATCTACAGTGGATGGATCTTCTTCACCCAAAGACATGGAGTCTGGTCTAAGAATCCGTCTTCCTCCAGAGCTGGCAGGAGTCACCAACAGATTCGAAGTAAGCTGAATGAAGGCTGAATAGTCAAGACTTTGTTGATGATCCAAGCTCTGTCAAGGATCTTGGAATACTCACCTCTAATGATCTAAGTGCTAGAGCCCACTGTAATTACATAGCCAAAAAGGCATTAAGAGTTGTTAACCTAATCCTACGTAGCTTTTTCTCTGGTAATATCACACTAATAACTAGAGCATAAAAAACATTTGCTAGATCAATACTCGAATACAGCTCATCAGTCTGGAACCCGCATTACGTATCTGATATTAACACAGTTGAGAAAGTCCAGAAATATTTCACAAGAAGAGTTCTCCACTCCTCTACTCGTTGCAGAATACCTTATGCCACCAGACTTGAAACTCTAGACCTAGAAAACCTTCAATTACGCCGTCTTCGGTCTGATTTAAGCATGGTATATAAAATCATACATTTCAATGTCCTACCTGTCAATGAATACTTCAGCTTCAACCATAACAACACAAGAGCAAACAATAGATACAAACTCAAGGTTAATCGCACGAAACTTGATTGCGGGAAATATGACTTCAGCAACAGAGTGGTCAATGTCTGGAATCCTCTACCCGACTCTGTAGTTTCTTCCCCAAACCCCAAAAACTTTAACCTTT